>NC_064863.1:70949812-71249812 GCF_024139225.1 Suncus etruscus | reverse complement strand
GTGTTGTTAGATATATGATCCTAATAGGATAGATCTGAGCTCTTAAGGATGGTTGAATTAAGATAAATAAATTAGTTTAGGAATAGCTTAAGAAAGAGAGGAAGGAACAGCAGAAGATAAAAGAGAGGCGAACAGAAAAATAGGTAAATATAGTAAAATAAATTAAAAAATTAATAAATTAAATAAAAGAGATTGGGCCTATGTGTCAGAGTTGGGAGGTTTTTCCAGTTTCTGTGCATTTTGTCATTGATGAGGTTGGGCTTGATAAATGAAGGTTTCTGGGTTAGCTAATGGCTGGAGCAGTTTAGGATACATATAGGTTATGTGTCTCAAGTGCTAAACAATGTATTAATGAGGCCTACCTGTGTAGGATGCTACCCTATGTAGTATTGTCCATTGCATCTTATGTATTGAAGTTCCTTTCCTAAAGAGAAACTATCAGTGTGAGTTTTATTTGATATAGATTGAATTGATGATGATGAGGAAGAAGAGGAAGAAGAAGAAAGGGGAGAAGGAAAGAAGTAGGGAGAAGAGACAGAGAAAGAGAGAGAGGAAATGTTCATTTGCCCAAACATGTTAGATGACTAGGTCTTGTAACATAAGTCTGTGGTTCCCAGTTGTCTGTTTCAGTGGCCTGAATGGTCATATGCTTCAGGTTCTAATAGAGGACATAAACCAGAGAAAAAGGGTATATTGGGGTGTTCTATCAAGACATTTTCATAATGCAAACTGAATATTGTATCTAGTATAACTGAGCACTAAAGTGTCAAATTAGGGTGTTCACCTTTTGTATCCAAGATTCCTGTGGACAGAGAAGCTGAGAGGTTATTTTATACTTAGTAAGATTAAGGTACTAAAACATATTGTTAGAAAAAGCTGCCACTGGAGTCTCTGGCTTCCATTCATATTCTTCACCATTATCTCTATATAAGCTTCCTAAGATATTATTATAGGCCTTTGTAGTAAAAGGCTGGTTATATACCAGTTCACTAAACCATTGTTTCCGTTGTTGCTGGTTTCTTTATGGTATAATGGATAGTCGAGGTTTTGTGTTGTTCCTCTTCCACTTATTTTGTACACTTTTTCCCAGTAAATGCTGACAACTACAGTGTTTGGAGTTTCTACCCTATTAGATCATTGTATTTGTTCTGGATTATTATATGTATGTATGGTGCATATTCTAAGTACCTCAGATAAGTGCTATCATTCTGTAATTACCTTTCATCTTCTGGCTTACTTAATTTAACATATTTTGTAGATTCATCTATGTTGCTGCAAAATCCATGATTGTATAATTTCTAACTGCTATGAAGTATTCCATTGTGTATAAATACCACATCTTGAAGATCCACTCATCTGTTGTTGGGCATCGAAGTTGGTTCCAAATCTTGGCTATTGTACTGAGTGCTGCAAAAAATAGTGGAGTGCACACATAATTTGGGATGAATGTCCTTCTGACTTGGGGATAGATACCCAGCAGAACAATTGCTGGGTCATATGGCAGCTCAATTCTCAGTTTCCTGAGTACTCTCCACACTGTTTTTTTTATAGGGATTGGACCAGGCAGCATTCCCACTAGCAGTGGATGAGAGTTCCTTTCTTACCACATGCCTGCCAATAAAGATTGGTCCCATTATTTTTTGATGTGAGCCATCCTCACTAGTGTAAGGTGGTTCCTCATTGTTGTCTTCATTTAGATTTACCTAATGATGAGTGAAGGTGAGCATATTTTCATGTGTCTGTTGATTATGCCATATTTCTGTCTTCCTTGGAAAAGTGTCTATTTTTTATCTCCATTATTCTATAGCTTTATTAAATTTTTTGGAGCTCACCTTTCTGAATGCTTTGTATATCCTGGATATCAGCCCTTTATCTGAGGTGTTGAGTGCAAAATATTTTTCCCATTCTGTTAACTGTCTTCTAGTATTACCTAGGGTTTCTTTCACCATGCAGAAATTTTTTAGTTTGATGTAGTCCCATTGGTTTAGGTTTTATGCTAAAGTTCTTGTCATTGGCATTCTATCCTCAAAGACTTTTTTGAAATATAGTACTTGTAGTTTTCTGCCTATTTTTCCTCAATAAACTTTATAGATTCAGGTCTGATTTCAAGGTCTTTAATCCATTTTGAGTTGACTTTTGTGTAAGTTGTGAGGTATGGATCTATTTTTAATTTCTTACAGGTAGTTATCCAGTTACAACACCATTTGTTGAAGAGAAATAGAAATAACTACAGAGAGAACTACCATAATCATGTGAATGAATGAGGGAACTGGAAAGCCTGTCTGGAGTACAGGTGGGGGTGGGGTGGGATGGAGGGAGATTTGAGACATTGGTGGTGGGAATGTTGCATTGGTGAAGGGGGGTGTTCTTTACATGACTGAAACCTAATCACAATCATATATGTAATCAAGGTGTTTAAATAAAGAAAAAAAGTTTAAAAAAAAGACTTATAGATCAGGGCCAAGAGAGAGAGAGAGAGAGAGAGAGAGAGAGAGAGAGAGAGAGAGAGAGAGAGAGAGAGAGAGAAAGAGAGAGAACAGTGGTAGGGTATTTGCCTTGCACGCTGTCAACACACAATGAACCCCGGTTCGGATCCCCTTATCCCCACGAGTTCCAGGAGCGACTTCTGAGTACAGAGCATAGAACACACCACTGGGTGTGACCCCAAAACAAACAAACAAAAAAAATATATATATAAATGAGTAAATAAAGGCTCATAGGTCAGAAGTTACTTAAGCTTATTGACCACTAAAATGAATAAAAAATAAACTTTAATTTTCATTATTAATTGCTTAGATTCAGCTGATCTTTAGGAACATTTAGGTGACACATTAGGGTAAAAGAAACAGAATGGCTTTAGAGTGAAACCAGCAAACAAACAAAAAAGACTCTTTCCTCACTTTACCTGCCAGAAGGCTGCCTTTCCAAATGGCAGCAAGATTTTTCCTCTCCCTTTACCTGTGAGAAGGTGTGGTAAAAGTCAGACCTGTGTCAATTTCCCCCTCCCATTCTACCTGTCAGGCAGCATGGTTCCCTTTGATAGTGCCTGTCCCCAACCTGTAATGGTGGAACTTCTGCCTGAGCTCTGCTCGTCAGACCTTGTCAATTTCATCCTCCTGCTCTACCTTCAGATAGCCTGGTTCCCCTCCGACTGTGGCTGTCCTCACCCCATAATGGCAGAGCGGCTGCCTGAGCTCTGCCAGTTGGGCCTGGTCAATATCACTCTCCCGCTCTACCTGTCACTGCGTGGTTCCCTGCAGATCATGCTTGTCCCTTTGTCCTTTCCCTGTAATGACAAAGCAGCTGCCTGAGCTCTGCCAATAGAGCCTGGTCAGCCAAGAAAGACTGAGTGAGTGAAAATCGGCTACCAGTGGTGCCCTGGCAGAAAGGCAGATCATTTGTTTCTGAAGGCAGGTTGGAGGAATCTTCCCAGCCTTGAGATTACCAACTGGGAGAGAATGGATTCTTTTATCTGTTGTAAAAGTTCTTCCTTGAGTTGACTGAATTGTTCATCTATAGATTTCTTTATCTCACAGGTTAGGGATTCCTTGATTTCCATTGCTAGGGCATTCATTTTTGCTCTTAGATTCTCATCTATTGGGCTCATGTGTTTTGGTGGATTTTGAAACTTAATAGGATTTCTCTCTATTTCCCCAGCTGCTAGTGTCTTCCTTAGTTTACCCATATTTTTTACATCAGGTGGTTTTCAATGTTGAATTTTCTGATGGTTTAAACTGCTGCACTGATTGTTTTAGAGGTACTTGAAGGTATCTTTAATTTAGAGTTTATTTTTCCTTAGCTAAGTGGTTTGTCTAAGTATGATAGAAATATTACAAGTTGCTTCAGTGCTTTACTATCCTGTTTTATGGGCTATGGATTATCTGATAAAATTAAATGTTAGGTCTGAGCTGACAGGGCCTATGTGGTGTAAGTTAGACTATTTGGTCTAACAAAACATGTGTTTCATGTTTTGGGGGTGGGGGGCACTCTGTCTCTAGCCTGCCTAAGGTCCCGGGCACAGGAGTGTTTCTTCCAGGGCTTTCTCTCTCCTTTCCTTTTTGACTTCCTTATCACTGCTGGCTTGTAATTTGTCTTCAAGTCCATCTATGTGGTTCTCCAACTGGGACCTAAAAGGAGTTTGGGAAAAGACCCCAAAAGACAGCCTCATTTGCTTTTGGTGGAAGATATCAAGGCATGAGGTTTTCTATTCCCTCAAAAACACAAATCTGGCTGATCTCAAAGGAAGATAAACAGTGATGACACTGGAACCCAGAAGGAGGCTCTGTCCTTTTCTTCTGACTCACTTTGCTTAGCAGTAATCAGTTGGCTTCGATTAAAGTTGCACCAATCTGAAATTTGAGAAAAGATTTCATCCTTTTTCATAGATGAGTGGTTACTGTAGCTTCTTTATCCAGTTATTTGTCAATCCATTTAAAAATCTGTTTAAGTTGATACCATATTTTGGTTATTGAGAATAATGCTTCTAGGAATACAGGAGTATGGTTCTTTCGATTTAGTGTTTTTGTATAGGATTCTTTATGCACATTTTAACTTTAATTTTTTATTAAAACACCATGATTTACAAAGTTGCTCCTGATTTAGTTGCTTGAGACATACAATGTTACAACAACAGTCCTACCACCAGTGTGACCTTCCCTTCATCAATGTCCTCAGTTTCCTTTCCACCCCTCAGCCTACCCCCTTAACAGGCACATAACAGATTTACTTCATATTGTTTTGTACACAAAATGGCAAATGGTATTATTATAAAATAGATAAATAATTCAATTTTATGTTTGACATATGATCGTAACTTATGTAAATAAATTCATATTATATCATTAATACATGTCCTATTCTCATTTACATAAATAAATTATCTACACCAGCCTAGAATGTTTTATAATACCATTAGGAAAAGTATTTGGATATTCCTACAAGATCCTCACAATTTCAGAAACTTTATGCACAGATTCCCTCTATTCCTCCCTGTCTCCCTCCTCCCTCCCTCCACACCTTCCTTCTTCCTCCTTCCCTTCCTTTCTCCCTCCTCCTCTTTCTCCCTCCCTCCCTCATTTCCTTCCCTCCCTCATTTCCTTCCTTCCTTCCTTCCCTCCTTCCTTCCTTCCTTCCTCCCTCCCTTCCTTTCCTCCTTCCCTCCTTCCTTCCTTCCTTCCTTCCTTCCTTCCTTCCTTCCTTCCTTCCTTCCTTCCTTCCTTCCTTCCTTCCTTCCTTCCTTCCTTCCTTCCTTCCTTCCTTCCTTCCTTCCTCCCTCCCTTCCTTCCTCCCTCCCTTCCTTTCCTCCCTCCCTTCCTTTCCTCCTTCCCTTCTTCCTTCCTTCCTTCCTCCCTCCCTTTCCTCCCTCCCTTCCTTTCCTCCTTCCCTCCTTCCTTCCTTCCTTCCTTCCTTCCTTCCTTCCTTCCTTCCTTCCTTCCTTCCTTCCTTCCTTCCTTCCTCCCTCCCTCCCTTTCCTCCCTCCCTTCCTTTCCTCCTTCCCTTCTTCCTTCCTTCCTTCCTTCCTTCCTTCCTTCCTTCCTTCCTTCCTTCCTTCCTTCCTTCCTTCCTTCCTTCCTTCCTTCCTTCCTTCTTCTTCCTTCCTTCCTCCCTCCCTTTCCTCCCTCCCTTCCTTTCCTCCTTCCCTTCTTCCTTCCTTCCTTCCTTCCTTCCTTCCTTCCTTCCTTCCTTCCTTCCTTCCTTCCTTCCTTCCTTCCTTCCTTCCTTCCTTCATTTCTTCCTTCCTCATTTGCAGTGGAATTTAACAAATTATTTTACAGTTGCAGTGCTGCTATATTATTACCTCTACCATTGTTCATTGTTTCAAAATCCCTCCACCACTGTCTCATGGTTCCTTCCTTTTTCACACCCTTGGCTTCAGTTTCCCGTTGTATTGATCATGTCTCAGTGTTTCTTTGCATTGGCGATTGTCTAATTCTTTTCTGGTTGTTTCTCTGTACTCTGCATATAAGCAAGATTATGTAATATTTATCTTTTACTTTATAACTAACTTCCCTTGGCATAAGGTCTTCAGTTATTCAAGTTGCAAAATTTTATCTTCTCTCTCTCTCTTTTTTTGTGGGGGCCAAATATTGAATTACCCGGCTCTTTATAGGGTTTACTCATGGCTCTATGCACAGGGATTACTTCTGGTGGGGCTCAAGGGCACCGGGATTAATAACCAAGTAAGCTGTGTGCAAGTCAAGCACCCACCCACTGTACTATTGCTCCCTCTTTCAGATGGAATATCTTCAGGCAAACTTCATATTATTGCAAATATTTCATCTCCCTATAATAAAATAATTTACGTATGATCTTTTGGGGCTAATTTTGAATAAAAGATTTTTTTTGGCAATGAATTTATCTCTTATATGTTAGCGTTTTCCATGTTGTATTTATAGGCAACAGTTATTTACAAATAGAGAACTTCACTAAAAGCTTTACTCTGTAATCAAGTAATGTATTTTCTTACAATTTCTTTTCTAGTAGGTCTTTAGGTACTAAGTCATTGCCAAGAGAGGAAGGGAGTTATTAATGTATCTAAGGGGGTTACAGTTAATGCATCTTTAAGGGGTGAGGTGATGATTTCCTCCTCCCATGGCCAATGTATTGGGACACACCCCCTGTAACAGTCAACTGACCAGGTATAAAAAGAAAAGATCGGTAGTTGGTAAGGGGGCCTAGGAAAATACTGGGGGTGAGGCAGTAAGCCTGCTGGCCAGGTTCCATGCCCACCCACCCCTGCGCACTGGTCCTGGCTTAATAAGCAGCAAAAGCAGCATCAGCTAGCTGCATATTGCTTCGCCTTCTCTCTTTCTCTTTGCATAAAATATATCAGTTCAGCCCTGGAGCTACAGACCTCCTCCCTGTTCTCTCACCTCTGGTGACCCTCCTCTCTCTCTCTTTCTCTCTCTCCCACTGCTTATGCTGTGTTTTGGGGCTCCTGGGAGGGTCCCAGCTGGGATAAGGATTTGCAAAGTGATTGGAGAACTTTGTCTATGTTCTTATGTGATCACATTTTGATGTTGAAACATTGGTTGACTCAAAAGCCTTCATCATTCTTCTGATTCATTTTTCTGGTGGTATTAATATTTTTCTGTTTTTAATTTTTTTCTATTTTTGAACTTTGAGATTTTGTTAGATATATCAAATATTAGTTCTTTCTTCATGTATGGATTTCTAATATTTCCTCTTAATCAGTAAGGTGTCTTTATTTTAGACCTTGATATCAGGCTTGCAACAATAAGGTATATAGAAAAACACTCCATGACATTAAAAAAAGGCATCTTTAAGGAGGAAACAGCACTCTCCAAACAAGTGGAAGCAGAGATAAACAGATGGGACTATATTAAGATGAGAAGCTTCTGCACCTCGAAGGAAATAGTTCCTGGGGTACAAAACCCACAGAATGGGAGAAACTATTTACCCAGTACTCATCAGTCAAGGGGCTAATATAAAAAATATACAAGGTACGAACAGAACTTAAGAAAAAAACATATAACCTTACCAAAAAATGCGGAGAAGAAATGAAGAGACACTTTGACAAAGAAGAAATGCAAATAGTCAAAAGACACATGAAAAAAAAATGCTCCCCCTCACTAATCAGGGAAATGCAAATCAAAACAATGAGGTACCATTCACACCACAGAGATGGCACACATCACAAAGAACAAGAATAATCAGTGCTGGTGGGGATGTGGAGAGAAAGGAACTCTCATTCACTGCTGGTGGGAATGTCGTCTAGTTTCCAGTAAAACAATATGGGGATTCCTCAAAAAGCTGTAAATTGAGCCCCAATAAGATCCAGCTATAGCACTCCTAGGGATATAGGAACAGAAAAATACAATTCAAAAAATCCCTTCCTCACACCTATATTCATTCCAGCACTGTTTACAACAGCCAGATTCTGAAAACAACCAAGACGCTCTTCATCAGATAAATGGCTAAAGAAACTGTGGTACATATACACAATGGAATATTATGCAGCCAGCAGGAGAGATGAAGTCATAAAATTTTTCTATATGTGGATGTACATGGAATCTATTATGCTGAGAGAGATAGACACAGAATAGTCTCACTCATCTATGAGTTTTAAGAAAAAATAAAGTCATTATTGTAGTAAGGCTCAGAGATAATAGAGTTAAGGGCCAGAGGACCAGAGGACTGGCTCACAATATGAAGCTCACCACAAAGAGTGGGGGATGTTTTTAGAGATATATCTATAGTAACAACTAGCAGGGCAATGTTAAAGAATGAGAAAAGTAGAATGTCTGTCTCTAATACAGGCAGGGATTGAGGTGGGGGAGAGTGACATTGGTGGTGGGAATGTTGCGCTGGTGAAGGGGGTGTTCTTGTCATGATTGACCCAATTACACTCATGCTTGTAATCATGGTGTTTAAATAAAGACTTAAAAAAAGAAACAGGTTTGATATCAAGGTCTCTAATTCATTTGAATTAACTTTTGTTTATAACATAAGTTAGGGAAGTACTTTCTTTCTTTTCATTTATTGCATGTTGATAACTTGTGTTACTAGTATCATTATTGAAGAGACTCTTGTTACTTGACTTCGTAGCCCTTTTATTATAAATTCATTATCTACACATTTGAGAACTACTGATGATATTATAAAATGCTTATAATTTTACTATATATATGTCTCATGTTATAAAGGAAAAAAAAACTTAAACGAGAGATTTGTTTTCCAACACACTTTACAAGGTGACCAACTCCTTGTTCTTGGGTAAGAGTACAAACGACGATAAAGCAGCCACTCCAGATAGTCTCCCAGGCTTACTCATAAGTGGCAAAAGGATCTATAAGGCAATTACTATGTGACAATTGAGCCCAGATTCATCACCTTATCTCTGTATGCATCACATTTTTTCTGTGTCACTGAAAGAGATACACTGGCTCTAAAGGTTAAATGTAGTGATCTGTGTCAAATAAAATATGTCACATGCCCCAGATCCTTAGAAGCAAAGTCAATATTTAGTAGGCGTAATTTCATCAAGACAAATGCAGGGAAAATTAAATGGGAGAGATTAGTTTTCATTATTCATGGTTCTTTCTTTACCCAGTTTTCTTCCCTTAGTGTTGCTCTTAATAAATGCTTTCTCATATTGACAATTTCTAGAACATTATAAAGTTTCATTGCATTAGTCACATTCCTCTATTAAAATGGGGCTGGTTATCATATTACTGATAATTTAAAATTTTGTTGGTTGAAAGATACTGGGAAAAACTCCAAAGGGAAAATCTTCATTTTCTTTTTTTATCACCATTAAGTCCTCAGCTATCTGAGGTGCTGTGTAAATTAAGAAGTGATGTTTGTTCTGTACTCTACATCCCCATAAAAAGAATAAGTGCAAGTAATAGGGTGGAATTGAATATTTAAGGAAACCTTTTCTAAGATTGGTATGTGTGGATACATATTTATATTTGTGTGTATGATAGTATGTAAGTATTATGTATGAATATGTCTGTGTCTCTGTGTTTTTATGTATGCCTATATATTTTTATTAATCATTGCAACTAACTGCAGTAACTCAAATGTTTTCTATCCTGGTTGCTTCCCATATCCTTTCTTTGACCAGCTCAGGGGTACTCGTGGCTCCATGCTCAGGAATCATTTCTGGTGGAGTCTACATGGGATATGGGGGTTAAACCCAGATAGGCTTTGTTCAAGCAAATGTCTAATATTTCTAGCTCCTAGATCAGTCTTTTAGATGTAGCATTTATATTTTATTGTGATTCTTAGGTTGCAGATATTTATTCTCCTCTGACACAGGGGAAGAATTGAGACTAGAGCTGGCTGGGTATAGGCACTCATTAGTGAGAAGCAGGGATCTGTAGGATGTTATTTAGGTAGATTTACTCTAAAATCTTTCAACATTTTCTTTCTTTATCCCTTTTGCTGTAGAGTTTGACAAGCTAAATTTTCCCAGCATATTCTGCCAATAAGAAGTATACTAGAGCCAGAGCAATGGTATAGTAGGTAAGGAGGATACTTGTTTTTATGTGGCCCACTTGAGTTTGATCCTTGGAAACTTATAAGGTTTCCCAACTCAACAAGTGTGATTTCTAAGTGCAGATCCAGGAGTATTATGCCTGAACATCATCAGGTGTGGACCCCACCTTCTCCCCCCCAAAATAAAAACCAAGGAAAAGTTCACGGAAGACTCCTGAGGGTTTTGGGATGCCTTTATCCTCCCATACAGATTCTTCTGTTGCTTTTGTTTCACTCATCTTCAGGAAGCTACCTGTTCTTGAGGAAATTTTCTAACATAAAAAAAACCAACAATCCCAAATTCTTGTGTGTTGAAGCTAATAATGTGGTTATATGACAGGCATACTATTCTGATATGTAATCAGAGGATTCATTTTGTTGTTATACAGGATGTAACTATCTAAAATTTAGGTGTAATCTAATATACACCTTGGCTACAGTGGGACCACCATAATCTATGTGGCCCACCATCAACCAAAAAAATCCTTATGCAGCCTATGACTGTATTAAATAAGCCACACACAGGCTAACTCATGCTCAGGATTTACTCCTGGCTCATTGTCAAGAGATCACTCCTGACAGGACTCAGGGGACCTTTTGGGATACTATGGGTTAAGCCCAGGTCAAGTTACAAGTAAACCAAACATCCTATCCTTCCTATCCCTATCTGCTCTACTATCTCTCTGGCCTTTAATTGGGGTTTCCTGATTCAAACCCTAATCATATTTGTTTCAAGCTTGAATCATCAGTTCTTTCCTGTGGTAGCTACAGAAGAGGACAATTTCTCTCTTCTAAGATGGCTTAGTCAGAAGGATTGGAGGAGGGGCCGGGCGGTGGCGCTAAAGGTAAGGTGCCTGCCTTGCCTGCGCTAGCCTTGGACGGTCCGCGGTTCGATCCCCCGGTGTCCCATATGGTCCCCCAAGCCAGGAGCAACTTCTGAGCGCATAGCCAGGAGTAACCCCTGAGCGTTACCGGGTGTGGCCCAAAAACCAAAAAAAAAAAAAAAAGAGTGTAAAAAAAAAAAAAAAAAAGAAGGATTGGTGGATCTGGACCTCCACCGTCCACATCAATTATTCTGAAGAAAGGTTTATATGAGGAATGGCAATAAAGAATGACAAGCCCAGGAGAGTATGAGAGAGCCCAGTGACATCCTTGGAGTTCCTAGATTTAGTTTTGTGGAAACCTGAGCCTCTAGGTTTATGATAATATTTCTATTTTCCTGTGTGATTTTTAACTATGACAAAGGGACCCTGGAACCATATAGGATGATAGACAAGTAAGATCTCTTTTTTTTCCCCTGGACTACTTCACGGTTATTTACTTACTTATTTATTTATTTGTTTATTTATTTATTTATTTTTCTTTTTTTGTCCATACTGGTCTCTAGGTGTGTTCAGGGATTACTACTGACTCTGCACTTTGGCAATATTCCTGGCACTCCAGGTAGACTCGAGGGACCATATGGAGTACCAGGAATCAAATTTGGGTCAACTACATGCAAGGAAGGTGCCCTGCATACTATATGATGGCTCCAATTCCCAGAGTTGTTACTTCTTATTAACTGGTTGCTGAAATGTTCTATGTATTAAGTAGCCTGTTGTTTTTGCAGATTATTGTGAGGTGGTGTGTAGTCAGATAAGAGACACTGTACTACTCTCTCTCTCTCTTTTGTTTTTGAACCACTCACAGTGGTTCCCAGTGGTTACTCCTGGCTCTGTGCTCAGACAATATTCCTGTGGTGCTGGAGGATCATATGGAATGATGGAGTGAGGGGGACCAAAACTGGATCAGCTGCATGCAAAGCAAATGTCCTACTTGCTGTATCAGAGCTCTGGCCCTCACTCTTTTTTTCCTTCTTCTCAAATCCCTTAAACCATCTAGAGCTTGTAATTTCTGAATAAATAGCAGAGAAATATAATTCTTAAAGTAGTTTTAATACCTAGAGGAATAGGGCTGAGCCATCACTCCATATCTTTTATGCTGAGAAGTTCTGAACTAACAGTTTTTAATACTAAGACTGGGAGACACAGTGAATTCTAATTTTTCCAAAAATGTTTTTTATAAATTCAGTTCAAGCTTAGATTCATTTTGTTCCTTAAACAGTGAACGTTGATTACTGAAAATTCTTTTCTTTTCTTATTATTTTTTATCTTTCACAGTAATATTTTAGGTACATATTAACATTGAATAAGGGGAATTTCCATCACCAAAGTTGTCCTCCCACCACCCACAGTCCCAGCTTGCATCCCATGTCCTCCACCCTTACTCCCCGGGCTGCTAGTATAAGTGGTCCCCTCTGTGTCTAGCTTGCTGAAGGTGGGTATCGATTCTGATGTTGTTGGCTTTGGATTTGGTGTTTAAGTCCAATCACTTTTGTTACTATTCAGTGCTCATACAACTGTTTGGTCTTGGTACCCTCCATTATTACCCCCTCAATCTGAGAGGTGGAACTGATTACTAAAAATTCTTATTAAAAATATGGTGAGGTCCCCTGAACCACGGAAGCCATCCACGAAACATCCAGGCTGGTCTATAACATCACCTGGAAGCAATCCTCTACCATGGAAGACCCTACACTGCTCAGACATCGACCTGCTCAAAAGGGACTTCCCTTAACACTGAGAAGACTTAACAACAACGACCTGCTTACAGGACAGGGCTCCCTGCATTGCCCTTTGATTGTGAGGTGAAATGGGAGGACGCTCCACATCCTGACTTCAATGTAGGATATGCAGATTCCAGGATCTTTAATACAGAAACATGATACCAACAACAGAGACTGTGTGAAAAATAAAAGTGTGTTGGCACTACAGACAATGTCTTGGATTGGATGATCTAGCTTGCCTGGAGCCTAGAGTTGGTCTTGTGCCAGGAAACTTCAGGGGTCGGGTCTCTTTGTATTTAGGCCAAGGTTATTTCTTTCCATGTCCCTCATATTTTGGTGGGCCTATGCAAACAACAATTGCCACTCTAACACCATTTTTACTGTGCTCCTTTGACTCTAATCCTTAAAAAGAACCCACTTAAAATTTGAGTTAACTTAAGCTAATATGCCTGTATATGGAAATGTAAAAAAATACTATGCCTGTAATGTTTAAGGAGTTACGTAAGTTTTATGGCTTTAGATTGCTTTGTGTGCTGTTAAGAAATATAATAATGTGTTACAATCTGGGGACTTGAGGGACAAAGTAATTGTACATGGATTCTGTCTTATATATTTTAATGTTCTTTGGCT
Source organism: Suncus etruscus (assembly GCF_024139225.1). Taxonomy (NCBI): domain Eukaryota; kingdom Metazoa; phylum Chordata; class Mammalia; order Eulipotyphla; family Soricidae; genus Suncus; species Suncus etruscus. Next base: position 71,236,575 of record NC_064863.1, on the reverse strand, counting down.
GAAATTTCAAAGTTAAGATATCAGCAAGGGGACTTCTGAGAATTACGTTATGGGTGATTGTCCTTCCACTGTAACTTTACCTTGTTTTCTTTCTTTGCATCCTTGTTCTCATAATTAAAAATAAAAAAATTAAAAAATATATGGTGAGGTATGAGGATATAGTACCTTGGATAGGGCACTTGTCTTGCACATAGCTGACCTGTTCCATCCCCTGCATCTCATATGATCCCTATGAGCACCTATAGTAGTGATTTTCTAGTACAGAACCATTAGTAACTTCTATGCATTGCTGTGTGGGACCCAAAAATCAAAACAGAAAAGGGCAAAATCCCTACACAAACCCTCAATAAGTACTCCTTCTATCATATGATTAATCTTCTACCTGTGATATATTCAATATGTGTTTGTTACAGAAATATCACAAAATAGAATAAACAGGAGCAAATATCATCATCACAATATAGCTGTTTAATATATTTCAGTGTCTTTTCTATACATATGTGGTTGTGTTTGTAGGTAGTTTTATATAAATGTATCTAGAAATACATTATATTTTAAAATCAGCACTAAAATTGAGGTAGCATAGTTTACAATAGTTATATTTATGTTTTAGACAAACAATTACAACTATGCTATGCTTTACAGCAAAATGCTAAGATTCCTCTATCACTGTCCTTATGTCACTTATTATCTGCCCCTTTTTACCTTTAGCCACAATATCCATTTTTAAATTTGGTTCTGCCTACAGAATCTTGGAGTTTCTTTTCATTGGTCATTGTCTTGTCTCTTTGTTTTTCAACACATGAAAGACAGCTTCTAGTACTTGCCTTTTTTATTCTTAATCATTTATTATGAACTTAAGTTCAAAAACTCAGATGAAAAGAAACTATTCCTCAAAAGCTACAAAATACAAAAAAGGCACTGAAAATAGAATACAACCAGAGTCATACAATATTTTTCTAATATAAAATAAAACCAATTTGAAAAGACCAAACAATTTTAAAACTGAAGTGCAATATCTGAAATTGAGAATTATCTAAACTTAAGAGAATGAAGATAATAAGGAATTAGGGAAAGTAAATAGCCCTTATTATTCTTTTGTCACATTTCTATTTTTTAGGTATTCTGCTACTCTCAAATGGGTTGTTTTTCTCATTAATGGGAAATCCCTGAATGATTTATTCAAAGACAGTTTAATGATAATGATTTTTTTTTTAGGAAAGACATGATTCAGGGCTGAAGGTATGAGTATTCTTCCCTTTTCTTCCTTCTCTCTTTCAATAGAATCCACACCAACCTCTTCATTATCTTTTCAAGGGCAGCCATGTCCTCACTGGTCTCAGAGAACTCTCCCTCCTCCATGACCTCACCCACATACCAGTAAACAAAGGCATGCATGGCATACATCAGATCAAACTTGTGATTCAAGCGAGTTTAGGCCTCAGCAATGGCTTTGATGTTGCTCAGCAGCATGCACACAGCTTGCGGTATTTTGGTTAGGTCTCCACCAGGAACCACAATGGGAGGCAGGTAATTAATACCAACTTTGAAGTCAGTGGGACACTAATCCACAAACTAGATGCTGTACTTGGTCTTGATGGTGGCAAGGGCAGTATTGACATCTTTGGGAGCCACATCACTATGGTAAAACAGGCAACGAGCCATGTATTTATCATGGCAAGGGTCATACTTCACCATCTTATTGGCTGGCTCAAAGCATTCAGTGGTGATCTCTGCAGCAGGAAGATGTTCATGGTAGGCTTTCTCAGCAGAGATATCAGGGGTATATGTGGCCAGAGGGAAATAAATTCAGAGGTAGGGCACCAAGTTGGTCTGGAATTCTGTTAGATCAACATTCAGGGCCTCGTCAAATCAGAGAGAAGCAGTAAGGAGGACTAATCTGACTAAGAAGGCAGTTCAGGTTAGTTTAGGTTGAGTGCTCAATATCAGGGTTTCTATGTCATATGTCATAGATGACCTTGTTGTCCACCATGAAGGCACAATTAGAGTGCTCCAGAGTGGTGTGGGTGGTGAGGATGAAGTTGGAGGGTTCAACCACAGCAGTGGAAACCTGGGGTGCTGGGTATATGGAGAATTCAAGCTTAGACTTCTTGCCATAATCTACAGAGAGACGTTCCATTAGTAGGAGGTGAACCCAGAACTGGTTCCCCAGCCAAAGCTGTTGAACATCAAGAAGCCCTAAAGACCTGTGCATTGGTCAGCCAATTTCCGAATTCGGCCCAAGACGAGGTCAATTATCTCCTTGTCTGTAGTGCCCACAGGCATAGTTATTGGCAACATATTCCTTGTCTGTGATGAGCTAGCTGCTCAGTAAGAACTGGCAGTAGGTGCCAATGCAAACTTCATTTATGACAGTTCCAGTTCTACAAACACAGCTCTGAGTACATGTTTGCCAGCACCCATTTCACTGAAGAAGGTGATGGTCTTGTCACTGAGTATCTAGCCATCAGGCTAGATGCCGTGTTCCAGGCAGTAGAGCTCCCAGCAGGCATTGCCAAACTGGACACCAGACTGGTTAACATGGATGGAGATGAACTCACACTGGTTCTTTCGTGTTACTCAGCAGACGTAGGTAACTGGAGTAGATGGCATAGCTAGTTACTGTCCTCTACAACCTAAGAGTCGAGATAAGTAACGAACGCAACAATGAATTCTTTTAGCCATTTTTTTTTTATGGGAAACTTTTTGTTTCTCCTCTAGTCTGAGTGAAAGCTAGCTGAGCAGAGCATTCTTGGGAAATCTTTTCTACTCAGCCATGCCCTTCTGACATGTAGAATTTCTGTGGAGAAATGTGCTAATAATCTTATTGGGGAGTTAGTTATATGTCTCTTTACTTTCCTCTTAATGCTTTTAGGATTACTTCTTATCATCACTTTGTAAATTTTTAACCAAAATGAAATTCTTTATTTTAATGATAATATGCTTAGGTATGCTTCTGTTTGGGTTTATTTTGTTTGGAACCTTTGTGCCTTCCCAGATCTGTGTTTAACTCCTTTTAAACTTTGGGGAAACTTTTTACCCCTTCTTACCTATTATTTATTCAAATTAGAATTTTTCCATATTCTTTCTCCCTTCCATCCTTTTCTTTCTTTCTTTTTTTTTTACTCTGGAACCCCTCAGATATGGAAGTTGCTCCTCCTGATACGGTCACAGATAGTTCTTGTGTTATGTTTATTATTTAAAATTACTTATCTTTTTGTTTAGCTTCTTTGGATAGTTTCTACTACTTTATCTTTTTGTTCATTGATTTGAATTTCAGCTTCTTCCATTCTGCTATTGAGCTCATCTATTGAAAAAAATTTTAGTTCAGCTACTTATTCTTTATTTATATAATTTCTGTTTAAACTTTTCTCAAATTTTCTTTATTTTTTTGTTATAGACATTCATTGCTCCTTACTCTTTGACTCCCTATTTTAGTAATCATCAATTGTTGCTTTGATATATTCTTTTTGTTTGTTTGAGGGCCATACCTGGAAGTTACTGTTCAGAGTTTACTCCTGGTTCTGTGCTCAGGGATCACTACTTGCAAGCTTAGGGGAACTATATGGGATGTTGGGATCAAATCCAGGTCAACTGTATGCAAGGAAAATGTCCTACCTGATATACTATTACTTTGGCCCCTAAAATATTTTAAAGCAATTTGTATAGCTGTTGTACGATGAATTCTTTCCAGGCTGTTAGCTTGATATATTGATATAAACGAGCTCTTTTGTCTAGCCATTCTCTACTAGTGGAGATTTGGTGTCTGTTCTCAAGTGGGAGTTTGTTTTCAAGTGCCTGTCATTGTGCCATGTCTGGTGATGATTCTGGAACTCATAGTCTTTAGTGTCTGCCCCTGCTAAAGAACTGAATTTGTTTATGCTTGAGTATGTCTGGGAGCTAAACCAGGGGTTTCAGGTTAACAGTGCCTTAGGCTGCCTGAGTTACACAGATCTGGGTGATATCTGAGTAATCTGTGCCAATTTAAGAAGAGGCTGGGATATAGTTCCAATTGGTGACCCAGTACACAGTCTAGAGGTGGCAAGAGTGGTCTGGATGGCTGTGAGTTGGCAAAGGATCATACTAGGCAGTCTGCTCTCTCTCTTTTACTCTCTCTCCCTCCTCTCCTCCCTCCCTCCCTCCCTCTCCCTCCTTTCTTCTCTCTCTCTCTCTCTCTCTCTCTCTCTCTCTCTCTCTCTGTTTAGGCCACACCTGGCAATACTGAGGTTACTATTGCCTCTGCACTAAGGGATCATCCCTAGAATATCTTGAGGGGGCATATGGGACAACAAGAATTAAACACAGGTTGGGCAAGTGCAAGGCAAATATCCTACTTGATAGTATACTTGATAGTATTATCATTCTGGCCATATATTTCTCTTTTTTAATATTTCATAGAGCTTGTGGTTTTTTTGAAGATTGGAAATTGTATTGGTAAGCCAAATCATTAAATACAAGTAGTATTTTCTTATACTATTAGTTGAAACAGGTATAATTTTATAACCATAAACTTGTTCAGTAATAAATTTTCAGTGGATAATTTTTTATTACATCATACTTTTTTCTTTTGGGTCATATTTGCTCTGTACTCAGGAATTACTCCTGTCAGGGTTTGGAGACTATCTGGGATGCTGGAGATCAAAGCTGGATTGGCTATGAGCAAGGCAAGCATCCCTACTCAGTATATTGTTGCTATGACCCCACAGCATACTATTTTCTTTGAAAACTTTTGAATGGAGAAATTATTTTTTATGAATATTACAAATATAATTTATGTATATTGATAAATAAAATTTTACTGTTTTAAACATTTTTGTTCATAGACTTAGGATCTCAATAAATTTTGTTAAAATATATAAGATAATTTAAAATATGCAAGAAGCCCTCTATAGTCTCATCAATAAGCACATTTGTGATCAGCATTTATGGAAGCTTTATTCCAGATTTTCTTTCTTAAGAATAAAGAACACTTTTATACTTTATTATTATAATAGTTATATAAACACTGAAGCTATATTTTTTCAAAATGGAAATATTTTTATTATAACAACAAATACACAACAAACTCAAACCTTTAGAAATGCATTAAGCTGGCAAGAACTTTAGCGTCAAACATAAACAAATGGGACTACATCAAAGTAAAAAGCTTCTGCATGGCAAAAGAAACCCTCCTTAACATAAGAAGACAGTTAACTGGGAAAAATCTTTCACTCAACATATCAGATAAAGGGCTGATACCCAGAATATACAAAGCACTCAGAAAGCTGAGACCCCCCCAAAACCAAATAAAGTCTTAAAAAAGGGGAAGATGAAATGAATAGACACTTCTCTGAAGAAGACAGAAAGATGGTCAACAAACACATGAAAACATGCTCACCTTCACTTATCAGAGAAATCCAAATCAAAACAACAATGAGGTACCAACTCACACCAGTGAGAATGGCTCACATCAAAAATAATGGAAACAGTCTCTGTTGGCGGGAATACGGTATGAAAGGCACTCTCATGAAAGGCACTGCTGGTGGGAATGCCCCCTAGTCCAACCCCTATGTAGAAGAGTCAAGGAACTCAGAATTGAGCTGCCATTTGACCCAGCAATTGCTCTCCTAGGTATCTACCCCCAAGTCGGAAGGACATTCATCCCAAAATATGTGTGCACCCCACTATTTATAGCAGCACTCAGTATAATAGCCAAGTCTTGGAACCAACCTCTTTTTTTTTGTTTTGTTTTGTTTTTGGTTTTGGTTTTTGGGTCACACCCGTTTGATGCTCAGGGGTTACTCCTGGCTATGCGCTCAGAAATCGCCCCTGGTTTGGGGGGATCATATTGGACGCCGGGGGATTGAACTGCGGTCCGTCCTATTCTAGCGCTTGCAAGGCAGACACCTTACCTCTAGCGCCACCTTCCCATTCCCTGGAACCAACCTCAATGTCCAACAACAGATGAATGGATCATTAAGATGTGGTATCTATACACAATGGAATACTACATGGCAGTCAGAAATGATACAATCACAGACTTTGCAGCAACGTGGATGGATCTAAAACATATTATGTTAAACGAAGTAAGTCAGAAGACAAAAGATAAACACAGAATGATAGCACTATTCTGAAGCACCTAGAAAATACACCTTATATACAACTAATACTCAACAATCAAATAACAGGGTTTAACAGGGTAGAAACTCCAAACACTGTAACAGTCAACAAACACCAGAAAGTAGTGCCCAAAATACATGAAAGAAGAACAACACAAACTCTTGACTAAACATTATACCACAAAGAAACCAACAACAGCATAAACAGCAGCATAGAGAGAACAGGTATGTAATCAGCCTTCTACCACAAAGGCCCATAAGGGATCTTATACAGAAATACAGGTAAAGGCTGCGAACCCGGGCGGCGCGGAATCAGCCAGGTAAGGCCCGGTCCCCCGCGGCTGCCAGGCCGAGCCCCTTCCCCTGCGAACCCGGGAGGCGCGGGATCGGCCAGGTAAGGCCCGGACCCCCGCGGCTGCCAGGCCGAGCCCCTTCCCTGCGAGCCCGGGAGGCGCGGAAACGGCCTTGTAAGGCCCGTTCCCCCAGGGCTGCCAGGCCGAATCCCTTCCCTGCGACCCCGGGAGGCACGGAAACGGCCTTGTAAGGCCTGTTCCCCCGCTGCTGCCAGGCCGAGCCCCTTCCCCAGGAACCACAAGCGCTGAGGAGAGTGGCTTGAGGGAAGCCCTTCCTCTGGGTGGGCACCTGGAAGGGCAACTTGAACAACCCGAATAGACAAGGGAGATAGGGCCAGTCGTCTGGCCCCTCAGGTGACCTAGAACAGTCCATCCCCTAGGGCCCTGGAGTGGACCAGGGACTCCCCAAGGACGAGAGCTCTGGGTTGGGCGGAAGGAACTCCTTCAACAGAGGCTTGGAGGGGACGGAGCTCCATTGACTCTCGGAGAGAGGAGGGGGGACAGAGAACTAGGCTCAACAGCGCCAGCAAACATTGTGGCCAGGAGCGGAACTGCACCGCTGACAGAACTAAGGAGCAGAAAAGGGACAGGACCCACAGGGAAGGCTGACCCCTAGGCAGCAAAGGGGAGGAGAAAGAGCTAGGTTCAACAAGCTCACCCAACAGGCCCCTCTAGAACCACCTTCAGGAAGGGGAACAAGCAGGCCAAAAAAAGAAGCCACAACACTCCAAAACACACCATTAAATACAAAGAACCATGCGCAAATCAAGGAAATCCCTAATAACTGGAGACACCATGACAAATCCTAGCAAGTTCCCAAGTCCACCAAATCGCACAGATCCAGGGGAAGAAGACTTAAAAACGGTAATGAGGAAGGAAATGCAGGAATTACTAACAGTAATGAAAGAAACCCTAGCTACCGAATATAAGAAAACCATGGAAGAACGAATCAGCCAAATTAAAGAAGAAATAACAAAGAACATGAGAGAGACCATACAAAAAGAAGTGAAGGACTTAAGAGACAAAGTAACAAGCCTTACGAGCAGAAACACAGAGTTGGAGAAGCACATCGAAGAACTCGAAGGAAAACTACAATCAAAAAAAGATCAAGAAACCAACAAAGAAATAAAAGGCAAAGCACTGGAAGGAAAAATCCAATATCTAATGAATAAAGACAAAAGGAACAATCTAAGAATTGTGGGTATACCAGAAGGGGAGGAAATAGGGAAGGGGGAAGAACAGGTAGTCAGGGAGATAATAACAGAGAACTTCCCCACACTCTGGAAAGACACTTCAGGACAAATCCAGGAAATCAAGAGGGTTCCTAATAAAATAGACCCTAATAAGCCAACACCAAGACACATAATAATCCAAATGGCAAAAAACAAAGAGAAAGAGGAACTCCTGAAAGCAATAAGGGAGAAAAAAAACCTCAAGTACAAAGGAAAGGACATAAGAATCAAACCGGATCTCCCATTTGAAATAATTCAAGCAAGAAGACAGTGGAATGACATATTTACACGACTGAATGAAAGAAATTTCCAACCCAGGGTACAATACCCAGCAAAACTATCATTCATATGGGAGGGCAGAATAAAAACATTCTCAAACATGAACGAACTTGAACTATTTGTGCAAACCAAGCCGATCCTAAACGACTTACTCAGAGATGAATTACATAATCCAAACCCCCGATTGTAACAACAACCACTCTACACAATACAACGGCACAACAGTCCTCTCTATCAATAATTTCCCTAAATGTGAATGGACTGAACTCTCCAATTAAAAGACACATAGTAGAGAACTGGGTTAGGAAAAATAAACCGGACTTCTGCTGTCTGCAAGAAACACACCTACAGTTACAGGATAAGCACAGGCTTAGAATAAAAGGATGGAAAGTAATTATTCAGGCCAATGGAAAACAAAAAAGAGCAGGGACAGCCATTCTTATATCAGACCAAATTGTATTCAACCTCAAGAAAGTGATCAGAGACAAAGAGGGTCACTACTTACTGATCAGGGGAACATTAGATCAAGAAACACTAACCCTGGTCAATATCTATGCACCTAATGTAGAGTCAGCAAAATATGTGAGGCAACTACTGGCAAACCTGGAGAAACACATGAAGGGAAATGTGATAATAGTAGGGGACCTCAATACTCCACTATCACCATTGGACAGAACCACCAAACAGAAAAATAGCAAAGAAATAAGAGCTCTAAATGAAAAATTAGAAGATTTAGGGCTAATAGATTTATATAGAGCCCTCCATCCCCAGAAAGCAGAATACACATTCTTCTCAAACCCACATGGAACCTTCTCCAGAATAGATCATGTCTTAGGATACAAAGCCAACCTATATAAGACCACAAAGGTAAGGATCATAAGAAGTACCCTTTCAGATCACTATGCAACAGAGGTTAAAATTGATGTCAAGAAGAAGCAATGGAGAAAAACTAATACCTGGAGATTAAACAACATGCTGCCCAACAACAGCTGGATCAAAGAACAACTCAAGGAAGAAATAAAAAGATTCCTTGAGACAAATGACAATGAAGAGACAACATGTCAAAACTTATGGGACACAGCAAAAGCAGTAATTAGGGGGAAACTCATAGCAATACAGGCCTATGTCAAGAAACAGGAAAACAACAAAACCAACAGTTTAAAAGATCACCTCAAAGAACTGGAACAACAGCAACAGAGGAATCCAACCACAACCAGAAGGCAAGAAATAATAAAAACCAGAGCAGAAATAAACAACATCGAAACCAAGAAAACAATACAAAAAATCAACGAGACAAGGAGTTGGTTTTTCGAAAAAATAAACAAGATAGACAAACCATTGGCAAAACTCACCAAAAAAAAGAGGGAAAACACCCAAATCAGTAGGATCACAAATGAAAGGGGAGAGATTACAACAGAACCCCAAGAAATACAACACATCATGAGATCATATTATGAACAACTATACTCAACTAGGTTAGAGAACCCAGTAGAAATCGACAGATTCTTGGACAAACACCCTATTCCAAGACTGGAAAAGGAGGATCTAGAAAGACTAAACAGACCAATCACCTCAGAGGAAATTGAAGATGTAATTAAAAAACTCCCTAAGAACAAAAGCCCAGGCCCAGATGGATTTACAGGTGAATTCTATCAAACATTTCAAGAAGACTTACTACCACTTTTCCATAGGCTTTTCCAAACCATAGAAAAAACAGGAATCCTCCCCAACTCCTTTTATGAGGCTAATATCACACTCATTCCCAAAGAAGGCAAAGACACCACCAAAAAAGAAAACTACAGACCAATCTCACTAATGAACATAGATGCAAAGATACTTAACAAAATCTTAGCAAACCGAATCCAACACTTCATCAAAAAGATCATACATCATGACCAAGTGGGATTCATACCAGGAATGCAAGGTTGGTTCAACATACGCAAATCAATCAATCTGATACACCACATCAACAACATGAAAGACAAAAACCACATGATCATATCAATCGATGCAGAGAAGGCGTTTGACAAAATCCAGCATCCTTTCATGTTAAAGACACTCAGCAAAATAGGGTTAGAAGGAACTTTCCTCAAGATAGTTACAGCTATATATGAAAAGCCTACAGCCAACATTATACTTAATGGCGAGAAACTAGAAGCATTCCCACTAAGTTAAGGAACTAGACAAGGCTGTCCACTCTCTCCACTCTTATTCAATATAACCTTAGAAGTCCTAGCAATAGCAATCCGACAAGAGAAGGGAATCAAAGGAATTCAAATAGGGAAAGAGGAACACAAGCTATCTCTATTTGCCGACGATATGATGATATACATCGAAAACCCTAAAGAGTCCACAGTAAAACTCCTAGAAACAATCAACCAATACAGCAAAGTGGCTGGATACAAAGTCAATACACAAAAGACAGTAGCGTTTCTATATACAAACAATGAAGCTGAGGAGAGAGAGATTAAAAATACAATCCCATTTAAGATAGTATCAAAAAATATCAAGTATCTAGGAATCAACCTTACAAGAGAAGTGAAAGACCTATACCAGGGAAACTTCAAAACGCTTCAGAAAGAAATTGAAGACGATCTAAAGAAATGGAAGAACATCCCATGCTCATGGATAGGTAGAATTAACATAGTCAAAATGACTATCCTACCCAAACTTCTATATAGATTTAATGCAATCCCTATCCAAATCCAGACACAATTCTTTAAAGAAATAGAACAATCAATCACAAAATTCATCTGGAACCACAAAAGAGCCAGGATAGCCAAACACATACTCAAAAACAAGAAGCTGGGTGGAATCTCCTTACCTAACTTGAAACTATACTATAAAGCCATAGTAATCAAAACAGCATGGTACTGGAACAGAGACAGGACCTCAGACCAGTGGGTTCGAACAGATTTCCCAGACATAAACCCCCAGATATACAGCCAACTAATATTTGATAAAAGAGGCAAGAATCTGAAATGGAACAAAGAAAGCCTATTCAACAAATGGTGTTGGCACAACTGGAAAACCACATGTACGAAAGTGAAAATCAACCCATACCTCACTCCTTATACAAAAGTCAACTCAAAATGGATCAAAGACCTTGAAATCAGACCCGAATCTATAAAATTTATTGAGAATAAAATAGGGAGAACACTTGAAGACCTATATATCAAAAAGGTCTTCGAGAATGGAACACCAATGGCAAGAACCTTAGCAGCAAACATAAACAAATGGGACTACATCAAACTAAAAAGCTTCTGCATGGCGAAAGAAACCTTACTTTATGCAAGAAGACAGTTAACAGAATGGGAAAAAATCTTTTCACTAGACATATCAGATAAAGGGCTGATATCTAGAACTTACAAAGCACTCAGAAAACTGAGCCCCTCAAAACCAAACAAAGCCATTAAAAAGTGGGGAGAAGAAATGAATAGACACTTCTCTGAGGAAGACAGAAGGATGGCTAACAAACACATGAAAGCATGCTCACCTTCACTCATCATCAGAGAGATCCAAATCAAGACAACAATGAGATACCACCTTACACCAGTAAGGATGGCTCACATCAAAAATACTGAGAACAATCTTTGTTGGCGGGGATGTGGTATGAAGGGAACCCTCATCCACTGCTGGTGGGAATGCCCCCTAGTCCAACATCTATGGAGAACAGTCTGGAGAGTGCTCAAAGAACTCAGAATTGAGCTCCCTTTTGACCCAGCAATTGCACTTCTAGGTATATACCCCCAAGGTGGAAGAACATTCATCCCAAAATACGTGTGCACCCCACTATTTATCGCAGCACTCAGTATAATAGCCAAATCTTGGAACCAACCACGATGTCCAACAACAGATGAATGGATCATTAAGATGTGGTATCTATACACAATGGAATATTACATGGCAGTCAGAAACGATACAATCACAGATTTTGCAGCAACGTGGATGGACCTAGATCATGTTATGTTAAACGAAGTAAGTCAGAAGACAAAAGATAAACACAGAATGGTAGCACTATTCTGAAGCACACAGAACATACATCTTAATCACAACTAATACTTAACAATCAAATAACAGGGTCTAACAGGATAGAAACTCCAAACACTGTAATAGTCAACATATACCTGGGAACAGTGCCCAAAACACATGAAAAACTAACAACACAAACTTTCGACTACACATTATACCACGAAGAAAACAGCAACACCAGAACAGCAGCATAGAGAGAACAGGTACGTAATCAACCTTCTACAACAAGGACTCATAATAGTCCTGTAGAGATCGTATACAGGAACACAGGTAAAGAATACCAAGGCAAACCACTGACTCCAATGGAAACATCCCATAACACTACGTATTAATGCCTCTATCTTACTATATGTAAAATAACCTCTCAGCTTCTCTGTCCACAGGCGTTCTTGGATACAAAGGGCGGACAAGCTAAGATGGCAGCTCGGGATACCACACGAGATACCATACCTAGTTTGCACTACGAGATGACCCCGAGAAAACTCTTTATTTTTTTTATTTATTTATTTATTTTTTTTTGAGAAATCTCTTTAACATACACTTTATCTCTAGGTTTACCTTCTTTTAGGGTTTCAAGCACTTGACCAGTCAAACCACCAAAGCAGTAACAGCAACGAACAGACTCAAACTACATACTCTATTCACTGAACACATTCAAGCAAACTAGCATTCCCTTGTTATTCTCTCCTCTCTTCTCACCACTTGCTTTTTGATTTTTTTCTCTTCTATTCTTTTCTTTACTTTCTATCTTTTCTTTTCTCCCTTTCTTTCTAATGTATTTTTCTCTTTTCTCCCTCCCTACCCCTTCCATACACCTTACCCTTTCCCCCCTCTGGAAACCCAACTATCCCTCCACCCCTCAATCCCATCCAGACCTCCCTCTATATTAAAACACTTCACCCTCAGTTCCTAATCTATTAGGCAACAAGATCGACCTCCTACCCCAACGAACCAGTACCCAGCACCCAAGAGAAGGGACACCCAGTCAAACCCACACCTCGTCCCGGACAAGAAAAGACAGCCAACTCCCCTGCGGACTCATGCTGCGAGGCCCTCCCTACCTATTCCCCCTAATGTGGACTGTTACTTGAAACCGGACCTAGGTCCAAAAGTATCCCCAATGCAAGAACTCTTCCAAGACCTCCCTGCCGCAAATTTTTACCAACCTGAAGAAGGTCAGGGGGTGGGATAGGAAGATGCCTGAGAACCCACACATTACAACAAAAACCCAAAAGACAATGGGAAAAACTGTACTTCCAACATAGGCATAGGACCTGTAATACACCACCTCGTTACCTGCTCTCCCCCAAATGTAAGGTAGTCTTTTGCACCACTTTGGCCCTTTAAAACCTTCGCGAACTCATTTTTCTTCTTTTCTTAAATTTATTTATTTTTTTTTAAATGTTGGTCCTACATATACATTTGCGAGCACATACATTTTTATTTATTTCTTCTTTCTTTTTTTTTTTTAATTTTAATTTTTATTTTTATTTTTATCATTTTTGGGTATGTGACCTGTGTCTGTTATACCCTCTCTCCACCCCCAGCTACACCGACAATATAATGTAGCACCACTTCCCCCTGCAAAGACACACTAAATAAAGGGGAAATCTTACATATATATATATAAAAAACAAAAAGAGCTCTTATCTACTAGAGATAGGAACTCATAGTTGTTTACAATACAGGGATATCTCCTACCTTGAAAATATGTCATGTGGAATCAGCTTAGACCTCAGGTGATTAGATACCATTCATCCAGCCTTGAAATCTTGATCCCAGACAAAGGATTGGCACAGCTCTTCACAACAGCTACAGGAAACAAACTCCATCTGAGCCAGCCTTAATACTGCGGGGTCAACAACAAGGGCCAGCTCTAACATGATATCCTGACAATGAGGAAAATGCGAACAACTTGTCCTGAGAGCAGATTAGCATACCTTACCAGATAACGACAAGACAAAACCAGAAGACACGGCACCATTTGGTAGGCCCAAAAGCCAAGATCGTGACTTACAGATGACTGGCTACTAGAACCACGAACAGACAGTATACACCTTGGGCCCAATATAAAAGCCCTAGTTCAGGGTTTGCACTATGACTTGCACAATAATCATGATCCCTAGTCCCAAAGGTCTGACAGAGACAACTGCAACAGAATGGGGCTTCTGGAAGCACAAAGAAAGATGCTATCCTAGGAGCCATCCTAGGTTCAGTGCAAAGACCAAGATCACCAACCACAGAAGATGGATTAAAACGACACTGAGGCAACAGAACCTCTAGAACCACAAAGACTGACTTCATCATAAGTCCCACCTCAGGATCTGTGCAGATACGGAGACCTCTACACACAGAGCTCTGATTGTATCACCCTGGACAGAGCAGAAGTCTTCCACACACACACACAAAAAAAAAAAAACACCACCGGGAGAATAAATGATCCTGAGCAAAGTCTAGAGCTGATCCCATGACAGTATACTCCAAGGACGGAGAAACCCCATATTTCTTAGGCCAAGTGAATTCCTTTTAGAATGACCCCAATATTTACTGTGCCAGGGCAGGAGGGAAAAAAAACAAAAATACAAAAACCACAAAACCTTGGTTATTTCATATATACATATCTTTTTCCCTTCATTTATTATTGTTATTATTATTTTTATATACCTATCTATTTTGGTCGATTTCTCTGTTTGGGTGTGACTACTGAAATCGTGGTCCCCAATTATACTTATTTTTTTTTCTCTCTTCTTTTCTCTTCTTTCGTTATGTGCTATGCCATGTTTCTTATTTCAAGACCATGGCGTGTTTTTGGTTTGTTTGTTTGGTTTTTGGTTGTTTGTTTTGCTTTGTTTTTCATCTGGTTTTTTTTTTTTTTTTTTTTTTTTTTTTTTGGTGCTTACCGATATAGATGGAGTCCCCACTGGATAATTGACTCTTTTTTTTTTGGTACTGGTGGAGTGTTTCAACTTCTTTTTCTCCTTCATCTCCCAAATCGATGATGAGAGCCTCTAGAAGGATTCCATCCATTTTTGGAGTATTAGACTCTTACCCCAGTTTATTTATCTTCTCTTTTTCAGGCAAAATCATGCAACTTGAATTAGCTAGTCCTGCCTACAATTAGAGGGGGAGATAAGGGAGGCATTAAGACCAAACATGGGCAAGACTACTAAGTAGTGGGTTGGATACAGAGGGGACCACATATTCTAGCCGCCCTGGGGGTGAGGGAAGAGGAAATGGGAGGTAGGACAAAAACGGAGGTGTAGGGAGGACAAATTGGTGATGGGAATCCCCCCTGATTTTATGTAAATATGTACCTAAAATGTTATTGTCAACAATATGTAAGACACTATGATCAAAATAAAAATTATATATATTAAAAAAAAAAAAAGAAAAAAAAGAAATACAGGTAAAGAATACCATGGGAAATCACTGACTCCAACAGAAACATCTCATAACAATATGTTTTAATGCCTTATTCTTACTATATTTAAAATAACCTCTCAGCTTTTTTTGTCCACAGGCATTCTTGGATACAAAGGATGGACAAACTAAGATGGCATCTCGGGGCTCAGTCACATGAGATACCATACCCGGCTTACACTATGAGAATGTACCGAGAAAACTCTTTAACATACACTTTATCTCTAGGTTATACCTTCTTTTAGGACTTGAAGCACGTGACGAGCCAGACCACCAAAGCAGCAACAATAACCTACAGACTTATACTACAGGCCCTACTCATCGAACACATTCAAGCAAACTAGAATTCCCTTGCTCTTTTCTCCTCTCTTCTCACTACTTATTTTTTTCTCTTCTCCTTTTCTTTTTAATGTATTTTCTCTTTTCTTCTTTCCTGTCCTTCTATATACTTTCCCCTTCCCCCCCTTTGGATATCCAACTATCCCTGCACCCCTCAACTCCATCCAGATTTCCCACCTTATTAAAACTCTTCACCCTCAGTTCTTAATCCATTAGGCATCAAGACTGACCTTTTACCCCAATGAACCAGTACCCAGCATCCAAGTGAAGGAACACCCACCCAGTCAAACCCACACCTCATCCCCGGCAAGAAGAGCCAACCAACTCCCCTGCTGACTCATGCGGCTTGTCCCTCCTTACCAACTCTTTCTAATATGGACTGTTACTTGAAAATGGACTTAGCTCTAAAAGTACCCCCAAAGCAAGAACTCTTCCCAAGACCTTCATGCCGTGATTCTCTTAAAAATCTGAAGGTCAGGGTGTGTGATGAAAAGGAGCTCAGGAACCCACACACCACAAGAAAATCCCAAAAGACAATGGGGAAACCTATACTTCCATCATAAGTATAAGAGCTGTACACAGTACCTCTTTACCTGCTTTTCCCCCAAATGTAAGATAATCTATTGCATCATTTTGTTCCTTTAATTACCTTGTTATTTCATTTCTATATATATTTATGTGAGCGCATATAGTTTTATTTCTATTTTTTATATATTTTTGGAGTGTGACCTGTTTTCTTCTCTTTCCACCCCCAAATGCACCGGCAATATAATGTAGCACCATTCCCCTAAAAAATAGGGGAAATCTTATGTATAAAAACGAGCTCTTATCTACTAGGGATAAGAACTCATACTTGTTTACAATACAGGAACATCACCCACCCTGAAAATATGTCACGTGGACCCAACTTAGACCCCAGGTGATTAGACATTATCCATCCAGCCTTGAACCCTGGATCCCAGACATAGAAATGACACAGTACTTCACAACAGCTACAGGAAACAAATCCTGTCTGGGACATCCTTAATACTGCTGGGACACCATCAGGTGCCAGCTCTAATATGATATCCTGACAACGAGGAAAATGGGAACAACTTGACCTAAGAGCAGGTTATCCTAGTCCACCAGCTAATGATAAGACAAAATCAGAAGACTTGTCACCCTTTGGTCTGTCCAAAAGCCAAGATCGCGATCTACAGATGACTGGCTGATAGAACCATGACCAGACTGTATGTATCCTGGGACCAATAAAAAAGCTCTAGTCTAGAGTTTGAGGTATGGCCTGCACAACAACCATGATCTCCAGTTTCAAAGGTCTGTCTGAGACAATTGCAATGGAATGGGTCTTCTGGAAACATCCTAGGATTAATGCAAAAACCACCAACCACAGAAGACGAATTAAAATGACACTGAGGGAGCAGAACTTCTAGAACCACAAAGAAAGACTTCATCCTAAGTTCCACCCCTTGACTTGTGTAGATACTGAGATCTTTAGATACAGAAGTCTGATTTTATCACCCAGGATGGAGCAGAAGTCTTCCAAACAGCAAGAAAGCACCAAGGGGAAAGTAAATGAATGTATGGAGTCTATAGTTAATCCCATGACAATATACTCCAAGGGTGGAGAGAGAGACCCTGTATCTCTTAGGCCAAGGGAATTCCTTTTCGAATGACCCCAATATTTACTGTGCCTGTGCAGGAGGGAAAAAAAGCACAAAGCAAATTTTCTCCCTTTTTTATTTAATTAGTTTTTTTTGTCGATTTCTTTGTTTTGGTGTGGTTATTGAAGTTGTCTTCATTTATATTCATATATTTATTTTCTTCCTTTCTTTTCTGTCTTTATGTGCTCTGCCATGTTTTTATCTCAAGATCATGGCTCTTATGTGATGCTTACCTTCATTGTTGGAGTGCTCACTGGATATTTTATTTGACACTTCTTTTTATACTGTTGGGGTGATTCACTTTTTCCCCCTTTGTCTCTCAAAGTGATGATCAGAGCCTCTAGAAGGACTCTACCCATTTTCGGCATATTTGATTTTTACCCCAGTTTATCAACTGGAATCAACTGTTTAAGTCTTTTCATGCTGCAGCTCTGAGAAAACTCCATTCTTTTATTTGTATTTTTCTTGGCCATTTCTAGTATGCAGTTGTTATAGAAATGTATTAATAGGTTCATTCATATAAAAATGAATAATATCCAACACTTATGTAGAGGACCAAAAATGTACTTGATATTTAAGTAATCTGAACCAGTTCTGCAAGTAACTGCGTTTTGATTACTGTGATGATATGAAAATGTAATTAATTACAATTTAAAAGTGTTATACATAATTTCTTCATTTTTATATTCGTTCCCTTACTCTCGGGGTTTCCTTTTTAAAAGTAACATCTCCATGCTTTTTTAATGTATTTCTTTTTTGGTCTGAATCCAGAAGTATTATATTAAATGAAAAGTATTAATATTTCTGAGCTGGGGGTCACATAGGGGAATTTCCTTATTCACTCTACACTTGCTGCTCTTTAATGGACAACTTCTCTTTCCCAACAAAAGTCTACTTACACCACCAAAGAAAAACCTCAAGATAGAATTATTGGGTCAAATTTTTTTTAAGTGAAAAATATTCTCAAGTTCCTTTAAAATGATTGTGCTGAGCTGGAGAGCTAGTACTGTTGTTTAAGTGCATATTTGGCTTATACCTGACCTACAATTGATCCTAGACCACACAAAGCATTGATGGGTATGGCCCTAGTGATCGTGAGCATTGCTAAACACTTTGAGTCCTTTTCTTTGGGCCCTTGAACTCAAAATAAAATAAAATGAGATATTTGAATGCCATTTATAATAATTTATACCTATTCAACAGGATTGTGTAAATATATCAAGCTCACAATACATATTTTAATAAAATATATGAAAATTTAATAAAACACTATTAGAATTTGCACAAAAATGCATGTAAAATGTGAATCAATAATACAAACACTCTGGTAAATATACAAGAAAAAGTGCAGGAAGATGGCTTATATATTTCACTCCTTCTAAATGTATAGTCTTGTGGATACATTCCCTTTTCTTTCTCCCCACATCCCCATCAGCACTGATTGTTCTTTTTCTGGTGATGTGTGCCATTCTCTGTGGCATGAGATGGTACATCATTGTTGATTTGATTTGCATCTCCCTGAGGATTAGTGACGTGGAACATTTTTTCACGTATCTTCTGGCAATTTGTATTTTTTCTTTGAGAAATTCTTCATTTCTTCTCCCCATTTTTTGTTTTTGTTTTTGGGCCACACCCGGCGGTGCTCAGGGGTTACTCCTGGCTGTCTGCTCAGAAATAGCTCCTGGCAGGCACGGGGGACCATATGGGACACCGGGATTCGAACCAACCACCTTTGGTCCTGGATAGGCTGCTTGCAAGGTAAACACCGCTGTGCTATCTCTCCGGGCCCTTCTCCCCATTTTTGATGGGATTAGATGTTTCTTTCTTGTTAAGTTCTGTCAATAACTTGTATATCTTAGATATTAGCCCCTTGTCTGATGGGTATTGGGTGAATAGTTTCTCCCATTCTGTGGGTGGCTTTTGTATCCTAGGCACTATTTCCTTTGAGGTGCAGAACCTTCTCAGCTTAATATAGTTTCATCTATTTATCTCTGTTTCCACTTGTTTGGAGAGTGCTGTTTCTGTCTTGAAGATGCCTCTAGTGTCAATGCCATGGAGTGTTTTACCTATGTGTTCAATATACCTTATGGTTTCAGGTCTGATATTCTTTTCTAATAAAGATCTTTGTAGTTTAGAAATAATTCTGCTTTTTTTTGTGTGTGTGTATTTTGGGTCACACCCGGCAGTGCTCGTGTTATTTCTGGCTCCATGCTCAGAAATTGCTCCTGGCAGGCACAGGGGACCATATGGGACGCCGGAATTTGAACCAATGACCTTCTGCATGAAAGGCAAATGCCTTACCTCCATGTTATCTCTCCGGCCCCAATTCTGCATTTTCAACAGGAATTTTCTTGCTGCAATAATTATATTTATTGCTCTATTGGCACAGACTTGATGTTTTTTGACATGAGTGGTTTCTGAAAAGCTTCTTGATGATTTTTTTTGCTACACCCAAATGTGGTCAGAGTTTACTTCTGGCTCTGCACTTAGGAATTATTTCTGGTGGGGTTGGGGGACCTTATGGTGTTCTGGGGATCAAACCTGAGTCTGATACATGCAGGGAAAGAACCCTACTCGCTGTACTATTTCTTCATCCCTCTTAATGATTTATTACTAAGTTTGAGTTCTGAGGTGACACATTTCCTTTTTGTTGACATCTTGTTAAGATTATAATCATGTCACTGTAATGACTCCCTGCCTGGTACCAAATATTCTTCTGGGAGGAAACATGGCAGCATGCTAAAAGTATGGGCAATTATGGACCTAGATGGTTCTAAGTTTCCAAGTCAGAAATTACTTATTATCTGTCAACCTCCTAAGTCTCAGTTTATTCATCTGTAAAGTGGGAATAACAGTAAAATTTAAGTCATTGGTTTAATGAGAAAATTAAGTGAAAACATTCTTTAAAAGCTCTGATTGCAGATTTTGGCATACAAGTTCTTATTTGATGCTTCATAGACTTCTTTTTTATTTCATTTTTTTTCGGGCCCAAAGGGACACTCAGGGGTCACTCCTGGCTCTGCACTCAAAAATCGCTTCTGGCAGGCTTGAGGGACCACATTGGATGTGGGGGATTGAATCCAGGTTTGTGCTGGGTTGACTGTGTCCAAGACTAATGTTCTATCTCTGTGCTGTCACTCCAGCCCCTTCATAGTCTACTTAACAGTAGAATAGAAACTGTTATGGCAGTTAAAATGTGTTAGCTTTACAAAGGAGACATTATAAATGGCCACTGATTTCTCTGCACTGCCTTGGTTTCCTGTCCCCTATTTTCCTCACTGATGCAGCAGTGAAAGACCTCAGTGAAAAAAATTCTCTGCCCATGTCAATAAGGTAGGCTGTCTCTGTCCAGGAAGGGGGAGGCAGATTCCTACCATGTGCTTTGACACAAAGGAGAGATTTTATTTATTTATTTATTGGCTACACCCAGTGATACTCAGAGGCTACTCCTGGCTATTTGCTCAGAAATTGCTATTGGCTTGGGAGAAAATATGGGACACTGGGGATCAAACTGTGGTCTATCTTAGGTCAGCAAGGCAAACACCCTACTACTGTGGCACCACTCTGGCCCTCAAAAGAGGCATTTTAAAAAGCCACTGCTTGGGCCAGGGCGGTGGTGCTAGAAGTAAGGTGTCTGCCTTGCCAGCGCTAGCTTAGGACGAACCACGGTTTGATCCCCCGGCATCCCATATGGTCCCCCAAGCCAGGAGTGACTTCTGAGTGCATAGCCAGGAGTAACCCCTGAGCATTACTGGGTGTGGCCCAAAAACAAACAAACAAACAAACAGCCACTTCTTACTCTGTGCCTGCTTGGTTTCTGTACCCTGATTTCCTTCATAATGCAGCTGTGAAAAGCCTCAGTAAAATGAGTCTCAACCATGTCATCAAGGTAAGATGTCTGTCTCCACTCATGAAGGGGGAGCCAGAGGAGTGTGGCTTCCCTTTTGCTTAGCAGCTGCATGCATCTCTAGCCAATGAACTCCAATAAACATGGAGAAAAACCCAAACAACAAGCTTGACAATGGGGAAACAATGCAGGCCAACATCATGCATAGAGAATGAAGATGGCAGCTCTGATAACCCCCAGAATACCAACCACTTAGTTAATCTCTCAGATAAGGACTTAAAGATGAAACTGGAGGATCTTCAAGAACTCAAAGAAAGCATAAATTGAGCTGAACGAACTACAAATAAGAATATATTAAGATAAAAATCAGCAAACTCCAAACTGAAATAACAGAACTGAAAAAACCCAGTAGAAAAAAATGAAAACCTCAGTGAAAAGCCTCTGCAACAGAGCAGCTTAGGACAGAATCAGAGAGTCAGAAGATGAGATACAGAACAACTCCATACAGCAGAAGAGATTGGAAAAGAGTCTTAAAATAAATGATCAGACAATGGAAAAAATATTCAAAGAATGTGAACAGATGAAAATAAAAGTCTTTGATGAACTCAGCAGAAACAACATAAGAATCATTGGTGTCCCAGAGACCCAAGAAGAAAATCCCCAGGAAGAATCCACAGTCAAAGTCATCATTACAGAGAAACTCCCAGAGCTAGAGACTGCATGTAACCAACTCTTATATGCCCCAAGAATACCAGCAAAAAAGACCTGTAAAAAAGCGTCCCAAAACATATTGTAGACACAACGACAAATTTGACAAATAGGAATACAATACAGAAAGGAGCAAGGTCAAAAAGAAAAATTACATTTAAAGAAACATCCTTACAATTTACAACAGATCTCTCACAAGTATCCCTCAAGGCCAGAAAGCAGTGGTGAGATATAGTGATAAAAATCAAATAAATGTATGCTTTGCTTAGAATATTGCATGCAGCCAGACTCACTTTCAGGTTTGAAGGCAGTATACATAGCTTCACAGATAAAAAAAAAAAAAGCTCAGAAACTTTACAGACTCAAAACCAACCTTAAAAGAAAAACTAAAAGGTCTACTTTAAGACAAGAAAGACCAACAGACACACCAAACATCTAGACAAAGAAGACATTAAATACCATGATAATTTTCTCTCACAGCATCAGTGAACTAAATGCACCAGTTGAGAGACACAAAAGAGTTAAGAGTGGCAAAATGGATCAAAAAGCTAAATCCAACATTTTGCTACCTACAAAAAACACACCTGAATAGTAAGAACAAACATAGACTCAAAATCAAAGGTTGGAAGAAAATCATCCAAAGTAACAACTCCCTCAAAAAAGCTGGAGTGGCCATATTAATATCAGTTGATAAAACTTTAGACTTAGAAAATTTATAAGGGACAAAGATGGACATATAATAATAATCAAAGGATATAAACAACAGGAAAAATCACACTCCTAAACATATATGCACCCAATGAGGGTCCAGAAAAATAATACAATTGTTGACAAGTCTGAAAGAAGACATCAATAGCTACACAATAATAGTTGGAGACCTCAACACTGCCCTGGCACCCCTTGAAAGGTCAACCAGATTGAAACTCAATAAGAATACACTAGCTCTAAAAAGTGAAATGGAAGAAAACGAACTAGTAGATATATATAGGGCACTCCTCCCAGAAAACTGGATACATATTCTTCTCCAACGCACACAGGTCATGCTCAAGGATAGAAAACATGCTGCCCCATAAAATCAAAAGGATAGAAATTGTACAGATTACCTTCTCAGATCACAAGGCACTGAAATTAGAAGTGAACTACAAAGGGGCACAGAAGAAAAACTTTAACACCTGAAAATTAAATAGCTCACTACTGAACAACCAGTGGGTCAGAGATGAAATCAGAGGAAATAAAAAGATTCCTGGAAACAAATGCAAATGAAGATCTAAATTATCAGAATTTATGGGACACAGATAAAGCAGTTCTAAGAGAAAAATATATAGATTTGCAAGCACACATCAGGGAGGAAGAAGGGGCCTACATTAACAGCTTATTTGTTCAGCTTATAAAATTAGAAAATGATCAACAAAAAGGAACCAAAAATAGGTAGGCAGAATGAAATAACAAAGCTTAGCGCAGAAATCAATGAAGTACAAAACCAAAAATAATCAAAAGATAAAAGCAAAGTTGTTTTTTTTAAATAAACAAGATTGATAAACCACTAGCAAAAGTCACAAAGGAATAGAAAGAGAAATTTAATAAGCCATATTAGAAATATAAAGAGGAGATTACTACAGGTATTGCAGAAATTTAAAGGGTAATCAGAGACTACTTTGAGAAATTCTATGCCAAAAAACATGGACTCCTATAGTCTTCCACAGTTAAACCAGGCTATTTAATTAACATGAAAAATATTAATGGCCTACTTATACAACAATAATGTTAGAGAAGTAATGGACATTAAAAAACACCACCCCATTCATATTAGTGCCAAGTAAACTCAAATACTTTGGAGTAAACTTAACTAAAAAGGTGAAAGACCTATGCAAAGAAAATCACAAAGCACTGCTTCAAGTAAAAAAAAAGAGGATACAGGAAATGGAAACACATACCCTGCTAATGGAATGGAGGACTAACATCACTAAAATGGCAATACTTTTCTAAGCTTTGTGCAAATTTGATGAAATTCCTCTAAGGATACCCATGGCATAATTCAAAGAAGTGGATCAAATAATACTGAACTTCATTTGGAACAATAAATGCTCATGAATAGCTAGAGCAATCTTAGGAAAAAGAATATGGGAGGAATCACTTTTCCAACTTTAAATTATATACAAAGCAGTAATCACTACAAAAGCATGATACTGGGCCATCCAGTATTTATGCTGTGTGTCAGAAGCATGGCAGGCATCTTGGGATTTCTCTCTGCTGTCAAACGACCTGGGATTTTGATATTATTCATTCTTCTTCCTCGAGGGCTTGTCTTCTTCAGAATGAGCCGTCCTATCCACAGACAGTGGAATAGATGATTTCTGCTGTGTGTCAGAAGCATGCAGACATCATGGGCCTTCTAGCACTGCTGTCCTGTGGCCTGGGATTTTGATCCTCTTCAGCATTCTTCCCTGAGGGCTTGTCTTTTCCAGAGGTGAGTGATCCCGACCACAGACAGGAGATCTAGCTGATTTCTACTCTGTGTCAGAAGCACGGTAGACGTCTTCTTCAGCATCCTCTTCTGCATTCTTCCCTAAGGTCACCTGTTCTTCAGAGGTGAGCTGAACAGACCAATGACCCTGGATCTAGCTGATTTCTGCTGTGGGTCAGAAGCACGGCAGACATCTGGGGTCTTCTCTCTGCTGTTCTGTTGCCTGGGATGTTGATACTCTTCAGCATTCTCACATGAGGTTTCATCTTGCTCCGAGGTAAGCCGACCCACCAACAGACAGTGGAGCTAGCTGATTTCTGCTGCATGTCAGGAGCACTGCAGACATCTTGGGCTTCTCTCTGGAGTACTGTAGCCTGGGATTTGGATCCTCTTTGGCATTCTTCCCTGAGGGCTCGTCTTCTTCAGAGGTAAGCAGTCCTGCCCACAGACAGTGGATCTAGATGATTTCTACACTGTATCAGAATCACGGCAGACATCTTTGGCTTTTATGTGCTGTCCTGTGACCTGGGATTTTGATATTCTGTGGCATTCTTCCCTGAGGGCTGGCTTCTTCAGAGGTGAGCCATCTTGCCCACAGACAGTGAAGCTAGCTGATTTCTGCTGTGTGTCAGAAGCATGGCAAACACCTTGAGCCTTCTGTCTGCTGGCCTGCAGCCTGGGATTTTGATTCTCTTCAGAATTCTTCCCTACATGTTTGTCAACTTCAGAGGTGAGGCATCCCTCCCATAAAGAGTTAAGCTAGCTGATTTCTGTTGTGTGTCAGAAGCACACCAGACATATCAGGCCATCTTTCTGGAGTCCCATGGCCTGGAATATTGATCCTCTTCAGCAAACTTCCCTGAGGGCTTATCTTCTTCAGAGGTGAGCCATCCCACCTACAGACAGTGGAGTTAGCTGATTCTGCTGTGTGGCAGAAGCATGGCAGACAACTTGGGCCTTCTCTCTGCTGTCCAGAGGCCTTGTATTTTGATCCTCTTTGGCATACTTTCCTGAGGGCTCGTCTTCTTTAGAGGTGAGTAGTCATGCCCACAGAAAGTGGAGATAGGTGATTTCTGCTGTTTATCAGAAGCACTGCAGACATCTTGGGTCTTCTCTCTGCTATCCTGCAGTATGGGATTTTTATCCTTCTAGTCATCCCTTCCTGAGGACTGTCCTCTTTGGAGGTGAGTGGTCCTACTCTCTGACAGTGGAGCTAGTTGATATCTTCTGTGTTTCAGAATCACAGTAGATATCTTGGAATTTCTATCTGCTGTCCCGAGGCCTGGGATTTTGATCCTCTTCAGCATTCTTCTCGGAAGGCTGGTCTTCTTCAGGGGTGAGTCATCCAGCCTACGGACCATGGTGCTAGATTATTTCTGCTGTGTGTCAGAAACATGGCAAACATCTTCAGTTTTCTCTCTGCTGCCCTGAGGCCTGGGATTTTGTTCCTCTTTGGCATTCCTCTCTGAGGGCCGGTATTCTTCAGAGGTGATATGTTCCACCCACAGAAAGTGGATTAGCTGATATCTGCTGTGTGTCAGATGCTTGGAAGACATCTTGGGAGTTCTCTTTGCTGTCCGGTGGTTTGGGATTTTGATCCTCTCCGGCATTCTTCCCTGAAGTCTTCTCTTCTTCATAGGTGAGCTGACCAGCCCAAATACCATGGAGCTAGCTTATTTCTGCTATGTTTCTGAAGCATGACAAACATTTTGGGCCATTTCTCTGCTGTCCTGCGACCTGGGATTTTGATAGTCTTTGGTGTTCTTCCCAAAAGGCTCATCTTCAGAAGTCAGCCATCCTGCCCGCATACAGTGGAATAGCTGATGTCTGCTGTATGTCAGGACCTTCTCTCTGTTGTCCTGTGGCCTGGCATTTTTATTGTGTTTGACATTTTTTTTGAAGGCTCATCTTCTTCAGAGGTGTGCCAACCTGCCAACAGACAGTGGAGCTAGCTGATTTCTGCTGTGTGTCAGAATCACAGAAGACAACTTGGGCCTTTTCTCTGATGTCACAAGGCTAGGAATTTTGATCCTTGTTGGCATTCTTCCCTGAGGGTTTATCTTCTTCACAGGTGAGCTGTTCCGCCCATGGACAGTGGATCTAGTTGATTTCTGTTGTGTGTCAGTAGCATGGCAGATATCTTGGGCCTTCTCTCTGCTGTCCTGTGGCCTGGGATTTTTATCCTCTTTGGCATTCTTCCCTGAGGACTTTTCTTCTTCAGAGGTGAGCCAACAAGCACAAAGATATAGAACTAGCTGATTTTTGCTGTGTGTCACAAGCACAGAAGACATCTTGGGCCTTCTCTCTGCTGTCCTGTGACCTGGAATTTCAAAACTCATTAGAATTCTTCCCTGAGAGCTCTTCTTCTTTTGAAGTGAGCTGTCCTGCCCATGACCTTGGAGCTAGCTTATTTCTGCTGTGTGTCCGAAGCACGGGACACATCTTCAGTTTTCTCTCTGCTGTACTGCAGCCTGGGATTTTGATCCTCTTTGGCATTCTTCTCTGAGGGTTGGCTTCTTCAGAGGTGAGCCATCCCATCAACAGACAGTGGAGCTAGCTAATTTTTGCTGTGTATTAGAACCACGACAAACATCTTGGGCCTTCTCTTTTATGTACTGCAGCTTAAGATTTTGATCCTCTTCAGCATTCTTCCCTGCGGGCTTGTCTACTTCAGAGGTGAGGCATCCCTCCCACAGACCATGGGCCCTCTCTCTGGAGTCCCATGGCCTGGAATATTGATTTTCTTCAGCATACTTCTCTGAGGACTAGTCTTCTTCAGAGGTGTGCCAACCCGCCAACAGACAGTGGAGCTAGCTGTGTGTCAGAAGCACAGAAGACATCTTGGGCCTTTTCTCTGATGTCCCAAGGCTAGGCATTTTGATCCCCTTTGCCATTCTTTCCTGAGGGCTCATATTCCTCACAGAGGAGCCGTCCCACCCATGGACAGTGGATCTAGTTGATTTCTGCTGTGTGTCAGAAGCATGGCAGACATCTTGGGCTTCTCTATGGATCCCGTTGCCTGGGATTTGGATCCTCTTTGCATTCTTCTCTGAGAGCTCATCTTCTTCTGAGGTGAGCGGTCCCACCCACAGACAGTGGATCTAGCAGATTTCGCCTTTGTGTCAGAAGCAAGGTAGGTATCTGGGGCCTTCTCTCTGCTGTCCTGCTGCCTGTGATTTTTATCCTCTTTGCCATTCTTTCCTGAGGGCTTTTCTTCTTCAGAGGTGAGCTGATTCACAGACAGACCACGAAGCTAGCTTATTTCTGCTGTGTGTCAGAAGCATGGCAGGCATCTTCGGTCTTCTCTCTGCTGTCCTGCGGTCTGGAATTCTGATTGTCTTCGTCATTTTTCCCTGCTTGCTCATATACTTCAGAGGTGAGGCATCACTCCCACAGATAGTTGAACTAGCTGATTTCATTGTGTATCAGGAGTACAGCAGACATATTGGACATTCTCTCTGGAGTCCTGTGGCCATCTTCGGCATACTCAGGCTTACTTCCCTGAGGGCTTGTCTTCTTCAGAGTTGATCCATTCTGCACACGGTGTAGTTCAGTGGTTGGCAAGCCGTGGCTTGCGAGCCACATGTGGCTCTTTACACTTTTTAATGCGGCTCTCCTGTGTGCCACTCCAGGAGTCAAAACTCTGCTCCTAGCCTTTGTCAGTGCACGCCCTGTGTGCAGCCCTGGTAGCCAGCTCCACACAGCTCCAGTCAGGTCATGTGGTATGGGGGTGTGTGACTTTCTGTGTGGCACCACAGCATTGAGGCAGCATCTTCTCTCTGTCTGCTGCCCTCAGAAGAAGGTGTTCACTATCCAGAATTAACAAGCGATCAGTGGATTCAAAACTGTATTTCATGGTGGATGTTACTTCACATCTAAATCGGCTTATTAATAAACTACAGGGGAAAGGAAACACAATTTTTTTTGATGTTAGAAGAAGTTATTTCGTTTGAAAACAAATGATCTGTTTTGCTCAAGATTTTGACAGAGAAACTTTGATTCACTTTCCAAGCCTGTTGAAACGTAACCAGAAAAATAATTCTGATATTGACATTACTTATTTTAAAACAGCACTTTTAAATATGAGGGAAGCTTTTCTCAAGAGGTTTCAGGATTTCAGAAACAGCAAAGCGACATTGGCCTTTGTTTAAAAAACCTATGGATGTCACTGTAAAGGAATTAAATTTTTCTCCCTTTAATATCGACATTGGCAACTTTCAAATGTAATTGCTGGATTTAAAAAACAAAGAACTGTGGAGCTCGAAGTTTGAATGTCTTTGTGCTAATTTAGAACGATTGGAGAAGCACAAATGTGAACTTAGTTCACAGCACAAGTGGTTTGCTTTGAAAGACCTGGAGAAGGAAGATATGCTGATTTTTAACACCTGGAATAGTATTTCTGACTCATATAATCAACTAAAAAACTAGCATTTGCTGTTCTTTCCTTGTTTGGGTCTACATATTTATGCAAACAATCATTTTCAAGCATGAATCTTATCAAGAGTAAATTGAGAAATTGTCTCATCAATGACAACCTGGAATCGTGCCTAAAATTAAAAACAACATACAAACCCAGCTTACTCAAACTATCCAAGGAAATGCAAGGCCAATGTTCACATTAGTGTTTGTGACTTTGTCAGTCATTGTCAGGATGTAATTTTCTCTACATTGTTAAGGCAAATTTTACAAAATTTAATGTTATTGATAAATAATATCTTTCTAAAGTTTTGTTTTATTAGTTGTGTTATTTGTATCCTCTTGACCTATGTGGATACTTGCATGCAAAATATTCTCAATGAAAACCTATTGAAACTAAAAACAGTGTACCATCCTATGTATTTTCGGTTTTAAAAATGTGGCTCTCAAAATAAATTTCAATCTGGTTTTGGCAAGATTTGGCTCAGTTGAAAAAAAAGGTTGCCTACCATTGGTGTAGCTAGTTGATATGGTTGTATGGCAGAAGCACAGCAGACATCTTGGGATTTCTTTCTGCAGAGGTGTTGGATTTTGATCCACTTCAGCATACTTCCCTTAGGGCTTGTTTCTTCAGAGGCTAGCCATCCTGCCCACAGACAGTGGCAGGTAATTCCTGCTGTTTATCAAAGCATTGCAGACATCTTGGGTCTTCTCTTTGTTGTCCTGTGGTATGAAATTTTGATCCTCCTAGGCATTCTTTCCTGAGGGCTTGTCCTCTTTGGAGGTGAGCTGTCCTGCCCACATACAGTGGAGCTAGCTGATATCTGCTGTGTAGTAGAAGCATGGCAGATATCTTGGGACTTCTATCTGCTGTCCTGTGGCCTGGGATTTTGATCCTCTTCAGCATTCTTCCCTGAAGGTTGGTCTTCTTTAGAAGTGAGCCATCCTGCTCATAGACAATGGACTAGCTGATATTTGCTGTGTTTCATAGGCACGGAGGACATCTTGGGCCTTCTCTCTTCTGTCCTGGGGCCTGGGATTTAGATCCTCTTTGGGATTCTTCCTTGAGGTCTCATCTTCTTCAGAGGTGTGCCAATCCACCAACAAACAGTGGAGTTAGCTGATTTTTGCTGTGTGTCAGAAGCATGGCAGACATTTTGGTCCTTCTCTCTGATGTCCCACGGCTAGAAATTTTGATCTGTTGTGTTAAATAAATAATGATGGGGCTGGATGGCGATGGATGGAGGCCTTTGTGCTTAGGCCCCAGCCACGTGGCTTCATCCCCCATGCAGCCGGCGAGTTCCAGGCCCAGGTGAAATCACTTACTCACACGCAGGCTTCAGGAAGAATCATCTTTATTCAGGCCCTAGCCACCACATGTGTGTGGCCTACTCATAACCTTTTAAGCATTCAGCCATTCCAGGCTACCCTGCGTCTAAACTCTTTCAGCCATCTTCCCCAGAGAGCCCAGCAGGGCCAAAAGGCAAAAGCCCCCTAATCCCTTGGCTTCCGGGTTTATCTACCTATTCCAAGACCCCTCCCAGGAATGGGCCGGGCTTTGCAGGTAAAGTATCCGGTTCCCAAGACCCCTCCCAGAAATGGGTGGGTCTCAGATAGGTACCCTACATTGATCCTCTTAGGCATTCTTCCCTGAGGGCTCATCTTCTTTGGAGCTGAGTGGTCCCACCCACAGAGAGTGGATCTTGCTGATATTTCTTCTGTGTCAGAAGCACGGCAGACATCTTGGGCCTTTTCTCAGCTGTCTTATAGCCTGTGATTTTGATCCTCTTTGGCATTCTTTCCTGACAACTTGGTTTAGAAGTGAACCATTTTGCCCAGGGACAGTAAATTAGCTGATTTCTACTGTGTGTTAGTAGCATGGCAGACATCTTGGGACTTCTCTCTGTTGTCCTGCAGCCTGGGATTTTGCTCCTTTTCTGAAGACTTGTCATATTTTGAGGTGAGCCATTTAACCCACAGACATTGGTTCTATCTTATATCTATATGTCAGAAGCATGGCAGACATCTTGGGCCTTCTCTTTACTGTCCTGTGGCCTGAAATTTTGATCCTCTATGTCATTCTTTCCTGATGGCTCCTCTTCTTCAAACATAAGTGGTCCTTCACACAGACAGTAGAGGTATTTCATTTCTACTATGTGTCAGAAGCACAGCAGATATATATTTTTATTTTTATATATATTTTATTTTAACACCTTGATTACACACATGATTGTGTTTGGGTTTCAGTCATGTAAAGAACACCACCCATCACCAGTGCAACATTCTCATCACCAATGTCCCAAATCTCCCTCCTCCCCACCCAACCCCTGCCTGTACTTTAGACAGGCTTTCTATTTTCCTCAAACATTCTCATTATTAGGATAGTTTAAAATGTAGTTATTTCTCTAACTAAACTCATCCCTCTTTGTGGTGAGCTTCATGAGGTGAGCTATAACTTCCAGCCCTTCTCTCTTTTGTGCCTGAAAATTATTATTGCAAGAATGTCTTTCATTTTTCTTAAACCCATAGATGAGTGAGACCATTCTGCATTTTTCTCTCTCTAACTTATTTCACTCAGCATAATAGATTCCGTGTACATCCATATATAGGAAAATTTCATGATTTCATCTCTCCTGACAGCTGCGTAATATTCCATTGTGTATATGTACCACAGTTCCTTTAACCATTCATCTGTTGAAAGATATTTTGGTTGTTTCCAGAGTCTTGCTATGGTAAATAGTGCTGCAATGAATATAGGTGTAAGGAAGGGATTTTTGTATTGTATTTTTGTGGTCCTACCGTATATTCCTTGAAGTGGTATAGCTGGATCACATGGGAGCTCAATTTCCAGTTTTTGGAGGAATCTCCATATCGCTTTCCATAAAGGTTGAACTAGACGGCGGTGGGTAAGAGTTCCTTTCTCTCCATATCCCCGCCAATACACAGCAGACATCTTGAGCTTTCTCTGTGCTGTCCTGTCTCCTGGAATATTGATGCTCTTTGACATTCTTTCCTGAGGACTTGTCTTCTTCAGAGGTGAGTTGTTTCACCCAAAATGTGGAGCTAGTTGATTCCTGCTGCTTGTCAGAAACATAGCAGTCATCTGGAGCCTTCTCTCTGATGTCCTGTGGCCTGGGATTTTAATCTTCTTTGACATTTTTTTCAGAGGGCTTGTTTTCTTTGAAAGTGTACCGTCCTGTTTACAGACAGTGAATTAGCTGATATCTGCTGTGGTTCAGAAGCTCGGCAATCATCTTGGGCCTACTTTTTGCTGTCCTGTGCCCTGGGATTTTGATCCTCTTTGACATTCATATCTGAGGGCTCATCTTTTTCAGAGGTGAGCCATTCTGCCATTCAGACAGTCAAGCTAACTTATATCTACTGTGTGTCTGAAGCATGGCAGGCATCTTGAGCATTCTTTCTGCTATCCTATGGCCTGGGATTTTGATTCTCTATGGCATTCTTTTCTAGGGCTCATCTTCTTTAGAGGTGTGCCATTCCTCCCACAAAGAGTGGAGTCAGACAAGGGCAGCTTTTCTCTTCACTTCCCTCCCGCACGCATCTTCTAGCTGATGAATACCACCACAACACTTAGAAATATCCATAATACAAGCTTGCCAATGGGGAAACAACACAGGCCAACACCAGGCATAGAGAATGAAGCTGGAAACTCTGATGACCGAAAAATGGTCAACCACCTAGTCTCTCAGATATAGAGTTTAGAGAAGAAATATGGAGGATGTTCATTGAGCTCAAAGAAAGCATAGATTGAGTTGAATGGAACGCTAATAAAAATCAAGAGGATATGAAGATAGAAATCAGAAAACTCCAAACTGAAGTAACCATTTTGAAATACTCATTAGATGAATTGAATACCTTAATGGAAAGCCTCTCCAACAGGGTAATAGAAGCTGAGGATAGAATCAGTGAGTTGGGAGATGAGATGCATAACAACTCTATACAGTAGAAAAGATTGGGGAAAAGCCTGAAAGCAAATGATAAGACAATGCAAAAGTTACTAAAAGAATGTGAACAGATTAAAATAGCAGTATTTGATAAGCTCAAAAGGAACAAAATAAGAATCACTGGGGTCTCAGAGACCCAGGAATAAATTCTCAGGAAGAATCAACAATCAAGGAAATCATTGCAAAGAAACTTTCAGAGCTAAAGATCCCATGCAAAAGTATCCTGCATGCCCAATGCATACCAGCTAAAAGAGACCCAAATAAAACCACCCCAAGACACATACTAGTCACAATGATGAATCCCACAGTTAGGAATAGATTACTGAAAACAGCAAGATCCAAAAGGGAAATTACATTCAAAGAAGCATCCTTAAGATTTACAGCAGACCTGTTAGAAGAAATCCTCAAGGCCAGAAGACATTGGTGGGACGTATTGACAAAAATCAATAAATAAATGCCCTGCCTAGAATACTGCACCCAACTAGACTCACTTTCATGTTTAAAGGAAGTATACATAGCTTCACTGATAAACAAAAGCTCAGAAACTTTGCAGAGTCAAAATCAGGCTTAAAAGAAAAACGGAAAGATATATTTTAAGACAAGATTGACCAACAGACACACCAAATTTCTATAGAAAGATGGTGCTAAATCCCGTGACATTTATCTTTCTCAATGTCAATGGACTAAATGCACCAGTTAAGAGACACAGAGTGGCTAAATAGAACAAACAACTGAATATAACCTTCTGCTGCTTACAAGAAACATATCTGAATAGTCAGAACAAACATATACTCAAAATCAAAGGCTGGAGGAAAATCATCCAAGCAAACAATACCCTTAAAAAAGCTGAAGTGGCCATACTAATATCATATTACACAAACTTTAAACTCAGAAAAGTTGTAAGGGACAAAGATGGACAGTTCTTACTAATCAAGGGATATGTACAAGATGAAAAAATCACACTCCTAAACATATACATAACCAATGAGGGAACAATAAATTATTTTATACAATTGTTGACAAATCTGAAAAAATGATATTAATAGCAACTTAGTAATTGTGGGAGACCTAAATACTGCCCTGTCACCCCTTGATAAGTCAATCAGACTGAAACCAAACAAAATATACTAGCTCTGAAAAGAGAAATAGAAGAAAGTAGACTAGTAGATATATATAGGGCAAAACATCCCCAGAAATCTGAATACACATTCTTCTCCAATGCACACAGGTCATGGTCCAGGATAGACAACATGCTGTCCCATAAAATCAAGAGGATAGAAATTGTACAGACTACCTGTTCAGATCACAAGGCACTGAAATTAGAAGTGAACAACAAAGGGGCACAGGAGAAAAACTTTAACACCTGGAAATTAAATAGCTCACTACTGAACAACCAGTGGATCATGCCTCTAGAATTAGAGATCTTAGTTGTTGTACAGATTGTAGGCCAAAGCCTAGACTAGGGTCTTTTTTCTTGGTCCCAGGATAAGTTCTGCCCTGTCACGGTTGTCACAGTCAGTCTTCTGTAGTTTGTGATATTGGCTTTTGCACAGATAAAAGGATGATATGTCTTCTGATTTCATCTTTTTTTTTTGGTTGTTCGGGCCACACCCATTTGATGCTCAGGGGTACTCCTGGCTAAGTGCTCAGAAATTGCCCCTGCTTGGGGGACTATATGGGATGCCAGGGGATCGAACCGCGGTCCTTCCGTGACTAGCGCTCGCAAGGAAGACACCTTACCTCTAGCGCCACCTCGCTGGCCCCTTCTGATTTCATCTTATCTTTAGGTGGTGAGATAAGAGAACCTGTTCTTAGATCAAGTTGTTGCCATTTCCTCATTGTCAGGATGTCTTATCAAAACTGGCCCTTGTTGGTGTCAGAGCAGTACTGTATTAAGAACTGAGCCAAATCTCGCCAAAACCACGATTGAAATTTATTTTGAGAGCCACCCAGGGCGCACAGACAGAGGCTAGGAGCAGAGTCCTGACTCCTAGAGCGGCTGCCCAGCACACAGAAGAGCCAAATTAAAAGTGTAAAGAGCTACTTGTGGCTTGCAAGCTGCAGGTTGCCGACCACTGTCCTAGAGGGAGACATTTTGTAGGGAGAACTGTGTTGGTTCTATGTCTGAGATCTAGAGTTTGGGTTTGAATGGTTGCTGTCTAATCACATGGAGTCTAAGTTTGGGCCACATGACATACGTTCAAGGTAGGAGGAGCCTTTATATTATAAAATATATGAGTTCTTATCCCTAGTAGATAAGAGCTTGTTTCTATATGTAAAATAGCCTGCTTTTTAGTATGCCTTTGCAAAAAGAAATGGTGCTGTATTATATTGCTGGTATATATGGAGGTGAGAGTGTCAGGCTCCATCATCATCTGTGCCATAGTTTTGACCTGAGCTTTAATCCCGGGCAAGACATTTTCTTGTAGATTTTTGTACCAAACAGAACCAAAACAGGTGAATTTAAGGAAGAGAAGAAAACGAAAACAAGACAAAAATATATATACATATATAAAGGGAAAATTAATAAAATGAGTTTAAAAAGTAATTAAGAGAACAAAGTGATGCAGGAGACTACCTTACATTTCGGGATAAACAGGTTAAGAGGTAGTATTATAGAGGTCTTAAACTTATAAAGGAAATATAGGCTTCCCCATTGTCTTTTGAAATATTTTTGTGGGGAGTGGAATCCTGGGCACATTTTCATCACACACCCTGATCTCCTTGAGTTTGAGAAGTGATTTGCAGAAAGGGTTCGGGTAAAGTTCTTGTACAGGGTGTCCCTCTGGAGTTGAATCTGGTATCAAGCAACAGTCTACATTTGGGGAGCGTGTGAAGGAGGGCCACAGACCATGAGTCAGCATGAGTGTTGGTTGTAGTTTCTTGCTGGGGGAAGAGATGTGATGCTGAGTGGGCGTCCTTTCTCTTAAGAGCTGGATGATGACTTGTTGGGGCAGGAGATTGGTCTTGATACCTAATAAGTCAGACCTGAGGGTAAAGATTGTTAGTAAGGTGGGATATTGGATTGGGATTAGGGGATGAAGGGATAGTAGGATTTCTGAAGAGGGGAGGAGGAATAATATATAGGAGAAACTATATGCACTATAGGCATGGATTGTTTACAGTTTGGGTTTAATTCTCATAGAGGAGTCCTCTATTCACTCATGCCCACATAAAGACATACATTAGCGATCTATTCTTAAGGTATTGTTAGAGGTCTGACCCTAATAGGATGGGTCTGAGTTCTTCAGGACTGGTTAAATTAAGATAAATAATTAGCTTAGGTATAGCTTAAGAAAGGAAAGGAGAGAAAAAGATAAGAGAGAGGAGAAAAGAAAAATAAATAAATATAGTAAAAATAAATTAAAAAAATTAAATAAATCAAATAAAAGAGATTGGGCCATTGCATCAGATTTGGAGGTTTTCCCAGTTTCCAGGTATTTCATCAGTGATAAGATGGGACTTGCTAAATGAAGGTTTCAGGGTTAGATAATTGCTGGAGCAGTTTAGGATACACATAAGTTTCAAGTCTCAAGTACTAAACAATGTGGTAATGAGGCCTACCTGTATAAGTGGCTACCCTATGTTGTATTGTCTGTTGCATCTTATGCATCAAAGTTCCTTTCCTAAGGAGAAACTAACAGTTTGGGCATTATTTAACATAGATTGAATTGATGAGGAGGAGGATGAAGAGTAAGAAGAAGAAAGGGGAGGAAGAAAGAAGTAGGAAGAAGACAGAGAGGGAAATGGAGAGAAAGGATATGTTAATTTGCCAAAACATGTTTGATGAGTAGGTCCTATAACATAAGTCTGTGGCTTGCAGTTGACTGTTTCAGTCGTATGAATGATCATATGCTTCAGGACCTAATAGAGGACATAAATCAGAGGAAAAGGTATTAGAGTGTTTTATCAAGACTTTTTCATAATGCAAACTGAATATGGTATCTGGTATGACTGAGCCACGGTGTAAGATTAGGGTATCCACTCTTAGTATTCAAGAATCTCTGTGGACAGAGAAGCTGAGAGGTTCTTTTATACCTAGTAAGATTAAGGCATTAAAAGATGTTAAGAAACGCTGTTGCTGGAATCTCTGGCTTCCAATCATATTCTTTACCTATATCTGTGTATAAGCTTCCTAAAACATTATTATAGGCCTTTGTAGTAAAGGGCTGATTACATAGCTGTTCACTCTAAATGGTTGCTTCTGTTGTTGCTGGCTTCTTTATGGTATAATGGATAGTCGAAGCTTTGTGTTGTTTCTCTTCCACTTGTTTTGAACATTTCTCCCCAGTAAGTCCTGACAACTACTTGGAGTTTCTACCCTGTTTGACTATTGTATTTGTTCTTGGAGTATATGCATACATGGTATATATTCTAAGTACCTCAGGAAAGTGTTATCATTCTGTATTTATCCTTCTTATGGCTTACTTCATTTAACATAATTTTTTTTTTTGGGTCAAAACCATCAGTGCTCAGGGGCTACTCCTCTGCACTCAGAAATCGCCCCTGGCAGGCACAGGGGACTATATGGGATGCCGGGATTCGAACCACTGACCTTCTGCATGAAAGGCAAATGCTCTACCTAAGCCTCTTAGACAATGCTTGGGATGACCTCCAAATTTAATTTTATTTAAGTATTATCTATAATAAAATGCTTCCATGCAGGGGTAGGAGAGATATCATGGAGGTAAGGTGTTTGCCTTTCATGCAGAAGCTCATTGGTTCGAATCCTGTCATCTCATATGGTCCCCCGAGCATACCAGGAGTGATTTCTGAGCGTGGAGCCAGGAGCAACCCCTGAGCACTGCCAGGTGTGACCAAAAAACCAAACCAAAAAAAAAAATGCTTCCATGCATTTGATAAATGTGAGTATAAGAAAATAATTGAACATTTCCTTTCGCCCAAATGATAGATCACGAACAATTTCTTTCTCTTAAACTCTGTCCTTGGCCCCTATGGTTTGTTTCATATTGTTATAGGTTTAATTTGTCTCTCAACAAATTTCATCAAAGTGACTCGTGTTTGATGTTGCCTCCAACAGTATGCAGAAATATTTGCACATTTCCTCACTTACACTTGATACTGTCTTTCTTAAATTTTAGCTTCAGTAGAGAAGTAGTGGGTTTTAATCAGTGTTTTTATTTAACAATGTTTATGAATAAATATGTGGAACATCTTTTCATATACTTCTGGCATTTCTTGCATCTCATTTTGTTAAATTTCTATTATTTTGTCTATTTTAACTGTTTATTTTTTCAAATTATTAGTTTTTTTTAAATTTCAATGATAGTCCAGTGTGTCTGATTTTTGTACTTTGAATAATTTCTTCTAGAAAGTTTATGGTTTGAAGTAGTGGTTTGGGCAACACACAATGATGCTCAGGGGTTATCCTTTCTCTGTGCACACAGTACTTGGTGGACTATATGAGGTGCCAGGATTGAACTGGGCTGATTATTTATCAAGCAAGTACCATAACCCTGGACTCTTTTTCTAGCTCTTATATTTATTCTTTTATGAGATGTTGTTATTCTTTCTTTTTTGGGGGGGCACACCTGGTGATGCTCAGGGGTTACTCCTGGCTATGTGCTCAGAAATCACTCCTGGCTTGGGGGACCATATGAGATGCTGGGGGATCGAACCACGATCTGTCCTAAGTTAGCAAGTGCAAAGCAGATGCCCTACCACTTGTGCCAATGCTCCAGCCCCTGTTATTCTTTTAAAATTATCCGAGCCTCAGTGCAAGGGCCAAGACCACTAACCACAGAAGACAGATTAAAATGACATCGAGGAAACAGAACTTCTAAAATCACAAAGAAAGCCATCATCATAAGTTCCACTCCTTGACCTTGCACAGACTGAGACCCCTAGATTTAGAGGTCTGTCTTTACCATCCAGATCGGAGCAGAAGTCTTCCATATAGCACAAAAACACCAAGGGGAGAGTAAATGAACGTGAAAGGAGTCTATAGATAATCCCATGACAATATATTCCAAGAGTAGGGAAACCCTGTATCTCTTAGGCCAAGGGGATTCCCGTTTTGGATGACCCCAACATTTACTGTGCCTATGCGGGGGCGGGGGGAAAGACAAAAAACACTAAATAATCCTTTATTATTATTATTATTTTTTTTTATTTTACCTAGTTTTGATCGAATTCTTTGTTTTGGGGTAAATATTGAAGTAGTTGTCCATTTTTAATTATATATTTACTTTTTCTTCTTTTCTCATCTTCCTCCTTGCGTCTTGTCATATTTCCTATCTCAAGACCATGGCAACTATGTGGTGCATATTTTTATGGCTGCAGTGCTCACTGAATATCTTATTTGATTCCTCTTTTTGAACTGCTGTGGTGTTTCACCTTCTTCTCTTCCCCATCGTCTCTCAAACCAAGGACGAGAGCCTCTAGAATGACTCCGCTCATAGTCGCCATAGTCGATTTTTACCCCATTATATTACCTTTCTCTTCCTCAAACAAATCCACATAACTTGATCTTTCTAGCCCCGCCTCCCAACTAGAGGGGGAAATAATGGAGACACCAAGACCAAACAGGTATAAGCCCACTAAGTAATTAACTAGACACAGAGGGGACCACGCATTCTAGCAGCCCCTGGGGGGAAGAGTGGAGGATATGGGAGGCAGGATGGGAGCGGTTGTGGGAGGACAATTCGGTGGTGGGAATTCTCCTGATTCAATGTAAATATGTACCTGGAATATTACTGTGAACGATATGTAAGCCACTACAATTAAAATAAAAATTATGTTAAAAAATAAAATAAAATTATATATACATATATACAATTGTAGTGATTGGTTTTCTAGTATTAAACATTCTATTTTAGAGACATGTCATTTGATCATTGAACTTTACTCTTTTTACATTTTGCTGAATTTAATTCTGCCTGAGATATCAATTATCACACAGTTGGATACAGATAATGTAGGGTGTCATGTAGCTTTGATTCTGTTGAAGATAATGCAATGCAAAATATAAGAACAGATACATCTTTAAAAGTAAGAGTAAAATCATAGCTTTCAAGGACGATAGTAGAATCTATTTTATTGCTTCAATGTTAACTGGCACTAAACCATGACTTTCTGTTTTATATAAAATCTTTAGTAATGTAGGAAAATTCAGGTGAATATAATTTTGTAAGTATTTTCCTTCTTACTATATTTTGAAGTTACCAGTTTATATTCCTGCCAGAGAGCTGTAGAAAGCTTTACAAATGGTCTTCAATTATTCTACCTGCCTAGAGAGCTGACAAATGCAATAGCCTAGATGTGTTACTTGGGCTATGCAATCCAATATTAACGCTTTTCTTCCCAATAGAATTTAAGTAATGTAAACATAAGAGGGCATAGGGGAATGAAAATGTGCAGAGCAAAGTCCTTAGGAGTATATCGGTTTTGAATGATGATCCAAGGGTTATGCTTGGGAGACTATTGGGGATTATTCTGCATTGCATTATCTGAGGCTATAACAGTAAAGTGATCTTTAAGATTGTCATTAAATTTGTCACAATGGACTCACTCTCTATGGTACAAATAAAGTTCTAACTGGAGCCTCCAGGGCAAATATTATGGGAGTACTTAAAAATAAATAAGGAACAGAGCTCAGCATAAATACCTATTTCCTTTATGAAGAAAAATCAGGAGTTATGTTTTATTTAAGGACTTTTATAAAGCAAGATCTGCACACACACAGTTCAATGTTTCACTATTTTAAGGGTCAGGAAGTGTTGTTTAGAGGAAAGGATTGAAGGGCTGGACTGATAGTACAGTGCATAATAGTTGGATGAGGCCAACTGTGTTCATTCCTGGCATCCCATATGGTTCTTTGAGTTCCACCAGATGTAATTCCTGAGTGCAGGAATATAAGTGATGTCATTCTTATTTATCTGTCTCCTGGCTTACTTCATTTAACATAATATCTTCTAGTTCTATCCATATTGCTGCAAATTGCATGACTGCATCATTCCTTACAGTATAAAGTATTCCACTTCATGATCCACTCTTCTATTGTTGGTCATCTAGATTGATTTCAAGTCTTAGAATTTGTACTGAGTCCTGCAATGAATAATACTGTGCATACATCCTATTGGATGAATGTTTTTCTGTACTGGGGATAGAAACACAAAAGAGGGATTGCTAAGTCATATAGCAGCTCAATTTAGAGTATGTTGAAAACCTTTTATACTGTTTTTGGATCAGGCAGCATTCCCATGTGCAGTGGATAAGAGTTCCTTTCTCACCACATCCCCAACAAAGATTGTTCCCAGTATATAAATATATATGTCACACCCAGCGATTTTCAGGGGTCACTCCTGGCTCTGTGCTCAGAAACTGCTCTTGGCAGGCATGGGGAACCATATGGATTGCAGGGATTTGAACCACCATCCTTTCTTTTTTTCTTAATTTTATAGAAAAATGCAGTAATATGAGGTAAAACAAAGTAATCCACATCCCAAGGTTCTGTGAAAAAGGTGGGAACTCCTATCTAAAAAAAATAAAGAAAAATATGTGTGGCAATTATTTTCTTAAATAGGGAGAAATATCTGATCAGGGGTGAGAGGGTGAAGGGATAGAAAAGGAATTGTAAAGTGGTAAGCAGGGGAGGGGTAAAAGAAAAGGTTATATATAATTAATATAATATATAATATAAAACATAAATAGGCATTATGTACAATACAAATTAACAGACATAGAAGTTTCCACCACATTCACACTCACACACACATACACACATAGACAGACATTGAAGATTGGTCCATAGGTCACAGTTGAAGAACTCACCAAGGTGGAATGGGTCAGAGTGCTTAAAAAATATGAGGCTGGCAATTCAGGGAGAAAGGTTTTCCAGTTCCTAGGCAAATCATCATTGGTGAGGGTAAACTTTGCTGAACAAAGGCTTTCAGGGTTGAATAGTGCATGAGCATACTTAAAACAGTCATATTTTTAAGTCTAAAATAGTAAGGATATATAAGAGGAATCTACCTTATGAAGTATTGTCTACTAGATCTTGAGCATCCAACTTCCTTTCCGGAGAGCAAACTGAAAACTGTGATGTAATAGAAAACTAGTTTGACAGTTGTATGATCACTAATTAGTAAGCTAGACACAGAGGGGACCACTTATACTAGCAGCCTGCGGGGTCAGGGTGGGGGATATGGAATGCAAGCTGGGAATGGGGGTGGAGGGAGGACAACTTTGGTGATGGGAATTCCCCTGATTTAATGTTAATATAGATAAAATATTACTGTGAAAGATAAGTAATCCACTTTGGTCAAGATAAAAATTATTATAAAAAAAGAAAACTAGTTTGAATTGAAAATAAATTGCAAAAACATACACAAAGAACGAACACTGTAGCAAGAGTCTAGGGCGTGCAGTTGCCTATTCCAGTGGTATCTATGGACATAAACATTAGAACATATTAGCAGGCATAATCAAGTAGAAAATAGAGTGTTTTGTCAAGACATCACTATAATAAGCACTGTATCTGGAGTCTAATATGATATAGCACTGTAATGCAAAACTAGGGGGACCAACATTTATCTCCAAGAAACACTGTGAACAGAAAGGTTAGAGTTATTATAGATTTATTAAAATTAAGAAAACAAAATATTCTTATAGTGAGCACTATAGTGGGAGTCCATGCCTTTCAAACGCATTCTACACATGTTTCTGTGGATAAAAACATTATTAGAACATTATCGTGGACATCTATAAAGAACAATTGATTGAACCCTGATCAATCCAAACAGTTGTATTTGTTGCTGCAAGTCTCTGAAGTATAAAAGAGAACATAAGCTTTTATATTTTTCCTCTTCCACTCAGTTTCTTTCATTCTTTTCTCTATACTCTGGAGCCAGTGATGTTTGAGACAACTACCATTTAGACCATTGTGTTTCTTCATCAGTTATTCTAAATACCACATATAAGTGATGTCATTCTGTATTTATTCTTCTGACTTACTGCATTAAGCATAATATCTTCTAGCTCTATACACGTTGCTGCAAATTTCATGATTGTATTATTCCTTACATGTATGTAGTATTCCATTGAGTGTGTGTGTATATCTATATATATACACACACACACACACACCATATCTTCATGGTACACTCATCTTTCACGCATCATCTAAGCTGATTGCAAGTGTTAGCTATTTTACTGAGTCCTGCAATGAATAGCGCTGTACATATATCCTTTTGGATGAATGTTTTTCTGTTCTGGAGATATATGCACAAAAGAGGGATTTCTGAGTCCTATAGCAGTTCAATTTTGA
This sequence comes from Suncus etruscus, assembly GCF_024139225.1. Lineage (NCBI taxonomy): Eukaryota > Metazoa > Chordata > Mammalia > Eulipotyphla > Soricidae > Suncus > Suncus etruscus. Next base: position 71,193,473 of record NC_064863.1, on the reverse strand, counting down.
GTATGAAAACCCTCTATACTGTTTTTTATAGGAGCTGCATCAGGCAGCATTCCCATGAGCAGTGGATGAGAGTTCATTTCTCACCACATCCCCACCAAGAGAGATTGTCCCCAGTATTTTTGATATGTACCATCCACACTGGTGTAATATGCCATTGTTGTCTTGATTTGAATTTCCCTAATGATAAATGATGATGAACATTTTTTAAATATTTTTTATTATTTAACCAACTTTATTACATACATGATTGTATTTGGGTTTCAGTCATGTAAAGAACACCACCCATCACCAGTGCAACATTCCCGTCACCAATGTCCCAAATCTCCCTCCTCCTCACCCAACCCCTGCCTGTACTCTAGACAAGCTTTCTATTTCCCTCGTACATTCTCATTATTAGGATAGTTCAAAACGTAGTTATTTCTCTAACTAAACTCATCCCTGTTTGCGGTGAGCTTCATGAGATGAGCTGTAACTTCCAGCTTTTTTCTCTTTTGTGCCTGAAAATTATTATTGCAAAAATGTCTTTCACTTTCTTAAAACCCATAAATGAGTGAGACCATTCTGCCTTTTACTCTCTCTCTCTCTGACTTATTTCACTCAGCATAATAGATTCCATGTACATCCATGTATAGGAAAATTTCATGACTTCATCTCTCCTGACAGCTGCATAATATTCCATTGTGTATATGTACCACAGTTTCTCTTAGCCATTCGTCTGTTGAAGGGCATCTCTGGTTGTTTCAGAGTCTTGCCTATGGTAAATAGGTGCTGCAATGAATATAGGTGTAAGGAAGGGATTTTTGTATTGTATTTTGTGTTCCCAGGGTAATATTCCTAGGAGTGGTATAGCCTGGGTCGTATGGGAGCTCGATTTCCAGTTTTTGGAGGAATCTCCATATTGCTTTCCATAAAGGTTTGAACTAGACGGCATTCTCACCAGCAATGGATGAGTTTCCTTTCTCCTCCCACATCCTCACCCAACATGCTTGTTCTCATTCTTTGTGACTGTGTGCCCAATCTCTGGGGTGTGAGGTGGTACCTCATAGTTGTTTTGATTTGCATCTCCCTGATGATTAGTGATGTGGAGCATTTCTTCATGTGTCTTTTGGCCATTTGTATTTCTTCTTTGTCAAAGTGTCTGTCCATTTCTTCTTCCCATTTTTCTGATGGGGAATCATATAGAGGACGCTGGGGATCAAACTGAGGTCTGTCCTAGGTTAGCACATGCAAGGAAAATGTCCTATCACTTGCATCACCACTCCAGTCCCAGGGATTTTTTTTTGGGGGGGTTTTGGGCCACACCCGGTGACGCTCAGGGGTTACTCCTGGCTATGTGCTCAGAAGTTGCTCCTGGCTTGGGGGACCATATGGGACACCGGGGGATCGAACCGCGGTCCGTCCAAGGCTAGCGCAGGCAAGGCAGGCACCTTACCTTTAGCGCCACCGTCCGGCCCCTGGGATTATTTTTTAATATCAATTTGTTCTCTACATAATTGGTGTATAAGAAGACCATTAATTTTTGCATGTTAATTTTGTAGCCTGCCACTTTGTTATATGAATCTATTGTTTCTAGAAGCTTTTTGGTAGAAGCTTTTTGGTAGAATTTTTTGGGTAGAATTTTTGGGTTTTCTAAATATAGTATCATGTCATCTGCAAACAGTGAGAGCTTGAATTCTTCCTTTCATATCTGGATGCAATTGAGATCTGTTTCTTGTCTAATTGTTATGGCAAGAACTTCAGCACAATGTTGAATAGAAGTTTTGAGGGAGTGCAGCCTTGTCTTGTACCAAATTTTAGAGGACAGGCTTTTAGTTTATCTCCACTGCAAATAATATTTGCCATTGGCTTTAGGTAGATGGCCTTGACTATACTGAGAAAAGTTCCTTCCATTTCCTTCTTGATGAAAATTTTTTTTTATCAAGATTGAGTGTTGGATCTTATCAAATGCTTTCTCTGCATCTATTGATATGATCATATAGTTTTTATTTTTCTTTTTGTTGATATGATGTATTATGTTGATTGATTAATGTATGTTAAACCATCCTTGCTTTCCTTGGTTGAAACCTTGGATGGTCATGGTATATGACTTTCTTGATGAGATATTGGATCCTATTTGCCAGGATATTGTTGAGGATCTTTGTATCTGTGTCCATCAGGGATATTGGTCTGCAATTTTCTTTTTTGTCAGCATCTCTGTTTTGTTTTGGTATTAGGGTGATATTAGATTTATAAAAACTATTTGGGGTGTTTCTGATTCTTCAGTTTTATGAAAGTGACTGAAAAGAATTGATAGTAGTTCTTCTAGAAAAATTTGATAGAATTCATTAGTGAATCCATCTGGGCCTGGGCATTTGTTTTTGGGAAAACTTTTGAATACCATTTTAATTTCCTCAATAGATCATCTTGATTTAACTATGAAATATTATAAGAGTCGAAGAATTTACCCATTTCTTCCAGACTCTCATGTTTTGTGGCATAGAAAGTTTCTCAAAGTAGTTTCTGATTACCCTTTGATTCTCTGCAGTATCTGTAATGATCTCCCCCTTTTCATTTCTAATCTGGTTATTATATTTTTCTCTTAGTACTGCTTTTGCTGTGTCACATAAATTCTGATAATTTTGGCCTTCATTTGCACTTGTTTTCAGGAATCTTTTATTTGGGGGGGGGGAAAGATCACACACGGCAGTGCTCAGGGGCTACTCCTGGCTCTATGCTCAGACATCGCTCCTGGCAGGCTCTGGGGACCATATGGGATGCCAGGATTTGAACCACTGTCCTTTTGCATGCAAGGCAAATGCCTCACCTCCATGTTATATCTCTGGCCCCATGTTTCCAGGAATCTTTTGATTTCCTCTTTGATTTCATCTCTGACCCACTGGTTGTTCAGTAGTGAGTTGTTTAATTTAAATTTACAGGTGTTAATGTTTTTCTTCTGTGACCCTTTGTAGTTCACTTCTTTTTTTTTATTTTTTTTATTTTTGGTTTTTGGGCCACACCCAGTAGTGCTCAGGCGTTACTCCTGGCTCTCTGCTCAGAAATAGCTCCTGGCAGGCACGGGGGACCATATGGGACACCGGGATTTGAACCAACCACCTTTGGTCCTGGATTGGCTGCTTGCAAGGCAAACGCTGCTGTGCTATCCTCTTGATTTGATGGGCCAGCATGTTGTCTATTCTGGAGCATGACCCATGTGCATTGGAGAATATGTATCGAGTTTTCTGGGATATATATATCTACTAGTCCACTTTCTTCCATTTCTCTTTTCAGAGCTAGCATATTCTTGTTGAGTTTCAGCCTAGTTGACCTATCAAGAGGTTACAGGGCAGTGTTGAGGTTACCACTATTTGTTGCTATTGATATATTATTTCAGACTTACCAACTGTTGTATTAAATATTTTTTCTGGTCCCTCATTGGGGGTGTGTATATGTTTAGGTGTGTGATTTCCTCTTGTTTTACATATCATTTAATTTTTTTTTTTTTTGTTTTTTGGGCCACACCCTGTGACGCTCAGGGGTTACTCCTGGCTATGCGCTCAGAAGTTGCTCCTGGCTTCTTGGGGGACCATATGGGACGCCAGGGGATCGAACCGCGGTCCGTCCTAGGCTAGCGCAGGCAAGGCAGGTACCTTACCTCCAGCGCCACCGCCCGGCCCATTTAATTATTATTAATGTACATCTTTGTCCCTTTTAACTTTTCTGAGTCTAAAGTTTGTGTCATCTAATATTAATATGACTTTTTTAAGGAAGTTGTTTTGTTTTGTTTTTGGGCCTCACTGGTGATGCTCAGGGGTAACTTCTGGCTATGTGCTCAGAAATTCTTACTGGCTTGGGGGACCATATGGGATGCCGGAGATTGAATCCAGGTTTGTCCTGGGTCAGCCACTTGCAAGGCAAATATATATTAGTGCTGAGCCTATCAATCTGGCCCCAAGGCATGCTGTTTTCTTGGATGATTTTCTCCCAATCTTTGATTTTAAGTTTATTTTTCTTCTGACTATTAGGATGTGTTTCTTGTAGGCAGCAGAATGTTGGATTCCATTTTTTTTTGATATATTTTGCTACTCTGTGTTTCTTAGAAGGTGCATTTAGTTAATTGACATTGAGATAGATAATTGTCATGGGATTTAGTGTAATCTTTGTGTATAAGTTTGGTTTGTCTGTTGGTCTGTCTTGTCTTAAATTAAATCTTTCAGTTTTTCTTTTAAGTCTGGTTTTGATTCTGCCAAAGTTTCCTGAGTTGTTCTATATTCGTGAAGCTATGTAAACTGCCTTTGAACCTGAAAGTGAGTCTGGCTGGGTGCAATATTCTAGGCAAAGCATTCATTTCATTGAGTTTTGTCGCTATATCCTGCCACTGACTTCTGACCTTGAGGGTTTCTTGAGACAGGTCTGCTGTATATCTTAAGTATACTCCTTTGAATGTAATTTTTCTTTTTGATCTTGCTGCTTTCAGTATTGTATTACTATCTGTGTGATTCTATATTGTGGACTAGGATATGTCTTAATGTGCTTTTCATCAGTCTCTTCTTAGCTGGTACTCTAGGGGCATGAGGACTTTGGTCTACATGTAGTCTTTAGTTCTAGGAGTTTCTCTGTAATGATGTCATTGACAGTGGATTCTTCCTGGGAATTTTCTTCCTGAGTTTTCTGGGATTCCAAATGATTCTTATGTTGTTTCTGTTGTGTCCCTCACAGACTTCTTATTTTCATCTCTTCATAGACAGAGCTATTTTTCCCATAGTTTTTAATTCTACTTGAATGTCCTTTCCAATCTTTTCTGATGTAGGCACTTGTTCTGCCTCTCATCTTCTGGCTTTCTGATTCTGTCTTTAGCTGCTTTTTTCTGTTGGAGAGGCTTTCCACTGATTTTTTTCATTTTATCTACAGAGTTTTTCAGTCCTGTTATTTCAGTTTGGAGTTTTCTGATTTCTATCTTCGTGGTTTCTTCAGCTTGTTCTATACTTTTTTGTGTGTTCTATGCACATTCTCCATATTTCTACTCTAAACTCCTTATCTGAGAGCCTGTGTGATATAGTGACATAGGCTGGTAATTTTTGGGTTATCAGAGCTATCACCTTCATTCTCTATGCGTGCTGTTTTCCTGTGTATTTTCCCATTGACACACGTGTAATATGGTTGTTTACTACATGTTGTGGTGGGGTTCTTGGTCTATATGATGTGCATGACCACGGAGTGCAGGAGAGCGGCCTCTCTTCTATCCCCACCCTTCATGGTTTCGTAGGTGGAGACAGCATACTTTTGTGATGGGCTCTGAAGATATGATGTTTTCTGGGGTCTTTGTTGGTTGCCTCATGCAGGAAAGCAGAAAACCGGCAAGGAGCAAAGGACTAGCCTTTTGTAATGTTCCCTTTGTGCCCAAACACATGGCAGGAATCAGCTGCCACCTTTTGTGATAGCCTACCTTTGTGTTGGGCTCTAAAGATATTATGTTTGCTGGGGTCTTTTTTGACTGCATTACACAGGAAAAACAAGAAACCACATATCAGTTATTTAGCCTGAAGTTCTCAACGAGCTCACTGTAAGGCCATGCAGTTCCATACTCAGTGGGCTAAAATTAGTCACCTGTTCAAATGACAAACAGAAGTGCTGGACTGGAAAGTCTTATCTCTTCTGTCAATGGGTTTTAGTCCTTTCAGCATAGTCATCACTTAGAAAATATTAGATTTATTTTGTTTTATATTGAGTGAATGATAGAAGTGTAGAGCCGAGAGACAAGGTTTCCATTGATTTCTCCAGATTACCATGAATGATTAGTCATAAAGTAATCGAATAATTCAGGAAAATCATCTCTGCTTCACAGAGTCCTCTGTGACCTGCCCATTCATTAGGGTGTTTTACAAACTAGGTTGATGCTGATGATATTGCTCAGAAGCATGTCTTCAAAAATCCAGTTGAGAAATGTTTCCATTCCAATTAGGTATCTATATATTTTGCTGTTGTCCTTGTGTACTGCATTTTTCTTACTTGAGCAGTGTTGAATCTATAGAAATCCAAGAGTATTATTGCAGATATAAGGGATATTGCTGTATTCTGTGCAATGTGGCACCTGAGCAGCACAGATTAGGCAGCAATTCTATAGCACAAGACACAATAAGATTGCAGTGTCAGGGTATTATGAATGTGTCAGGATGATGAATTCAATATAACAACATCACCATTGGCAGCACATAAAATGTACTATATATCAATCTGTCATTTTCTATGGTGAGGCATTGGGTGCAATCAAGATTTTTCTATTTTAGTTTTGAGTGAGGCTTATGATGGTCTGGTGAGAAATGCAGAAGTAGACAGTGATTTTTGGATAACCTTATTTGAGTTAACTTGTTAGTAGGAAATAAGGTGCTGCCATGTGCTTATGGTTGAGGGAAGGGTTTGTGAGAAAAGGGTGTGTAATAGGGGTATTGGAATGGAAACTGGGAAAGAGGAAAAAAGGTATAGGAGCAATATTATTATTAAAGCATTTAAGCCCTGTGGTAAAATTCTTTAGTAAGGTCTTTAGGAAGCTTATGGAACATATGAACTACCTTTACTCAATCTCTCTTCAGAGTAAATTTGTTCAACATAGGGTCAGAAATTAAAAGCTTTCATTTGCAATCCCTATGAATGTCACCTTGGAAAAAGATCTTTTATGTCTCATGTTTTAGATCTTAGCTGTCAGTCCTGCCACTAACTGTTACTCACCTTGTAGCTACTGATTACTGCCTGGAACTCTGAGACACTTCTCATCCAGACCCTACCTCTTTCATAGTGATAAGGATAATGTGCCTGTAACATAGACAAGGCACCTATCCCGTTTCCTGCCTTATTCACTTCTTTTCTAATCATGTATTTGAAAATTTTGCAGGATGTTGGGGGGACAATAAGAGACAATTAAGGAGGTATTGAAGAATGTAAAATCATGTCAAAATATAACCTTTTGATGATACAAGAAAAAACCCTGTTAAAAACCAAATCTTTTGTCAGAGGGTTTCTGGAGTAAACTGAATACTGATCACACAAAAATACAAGAATCAATCCTTTGAAAGCATTAACTGTAAAATAGTGTAATTGATTAGATTAAACATTTTTCATTGAAGGAATTATTCTGGCTTATTCAGGTATTCTACTTGGGAGATGAGATATTAGATCTGAACACAATAGACTGTGCAGATGGTTTTTGGTCCTATAGACCTCACACTGCAGTCCCAAGCAAATTATTTTCCTCTTCTGGCTCTTCTCCTTCCTCTATTTCTCCCCTCCCACAGATGCATATATATATATATATACACACACACATACATACATACACACTTTTTAATGGGTAAATGGAAATTACCAGAGTCTAGACATGTAAGCATAGGGAGAAAATATATGTAATGGTCTCATAACTAACAAAGTATGACTCTATCTAAACTCTGTTAAGGATTATTGATTCCTATCTTTTGTCCTTTTCTGGATCTAATTTGGTGCATTTGGTCCATGACTTCTTAATTATCCAAAAGTAAGAATTGAGATTATTGCCTTGATAAGGTTTCTGTTTAAATGTTATTCTAGTGTTGTTAACAGCTGAGGGAGTCGAGTGACTTATTATTCCAGTTAATTCACTTGACTGGAACGTGACACAATTCTTCTGACACAATTCAGAAGGTACTAGAAGAGAAGTATTCATTCATTAAAAAAAAACTGAAAGAAGATGTTTTATTAGGGGGAGGCACTGGTAATTGATCTTTCTGAGATATAAAGAAGGCCTAAAAGTTCTCTTGTCTGTTGACATCTTTACTTTCTCACCTGATATTATTGTAGTAGCTCACCTGTCTTCTTGCCACCAATAATTGTTTATTTTGTAATAAAATGTGTATTTCTGAGCCAGAAATATAGCTTCTTTCTTCTTTCTTTTTCTTTTCTTTCTTTCTTTCTTCTTTCTTTCTTTTCTTTCTTTCTTTCTTTCTTTCTTTCTTTCTTTCTTCTCTTCTTTTTTCTTTCTTTCTTTCTTTCTTTCTTTCTTTCTTTCTTTCTTTCTTTCTTTTCTTCTTCTTTCTTTCTTTTCTTTCTTTCTTTCTTTCTATCTTTCTTTCTTTCTTTCTTTCTTCTTTCTTTCTTTCTTTCTTTCTTTCTTTCTTTCTTTCTTTCTTTCTTTCTTTCTTTCTTTCTTTCTTTCTTTCTTCTTTCTTTCTTTCTTTCTTTCTTTCTTCTTTCTTTCTTTCTTTCTTTCTTTCTTTCTTTCTTTTTTACAAAATATAAAAGTATATTGGAAAGTATGAGAGAAAAATCTCTTCTTAGGCTAAAAGTTACTATGGGGATGGAAGGAGGTAGACTCCAAATAAGAAATTTTCAACAATCCTGCTTCATACACCTTGGCCACTCGGGTTATTGTCTGGTTTGGGTTAGGACTAGTGGAGTCTGCTTCAAACTAGGTATCTACCTGAAACAGATGTTCACGTTTCATCAGCCCCACAGGCAGCCATCAAGCTAAGCCTAAAGTCAATTTGTTCCACTCATAGTAATATATAATCCCTGCCAATAGATTTCTTGAGAGATGTGGACTCAGGCTGAGCATGAAATAGCTCTTTGCAGGAAAGCAAAATTCGATCCTAACTTCAATATTGTTACATTTCCCTCACAGACAAAAATTTAGGAGGCAAATTAATAAAGCAAGATAGTTTTTATTGAACAAATATTAATTAGAAAGATGTGAGTAGAAAGAGAGGAAGAAAATGTTCCAGAGAAAACATAAACACCTTCAGAGTGGAAAAAAGCGAAGAGACATAGAAACAAGCAAGTTCAAGGGAAAACTACAGGCTCAAAGAGCAAGCAACATATAATTCCATATCTGCTATGAAATTTGAGAACCTAGAATAAATGATAAACTTTTGAACTATAGTCTTCCAAGACTAAATAAGAGAAAATGGAGCATATAAACAGGCCAATTACTATCAAGGAAGTTAAAATGTCAATTAAAGATCTGCCCCAAACAAGAGCCTAGGCCTAGGAGGGTTGTGTCTTCTTTTAAATCTTTAAAAAAAGACATACTTTAGCACTTTTTCAGAAGGTTCAAGGAACAAAAGTCCTCTCACGCAGTTTCTGTGAGGCATACATCCTGATGACTAAAGCAGAGACATCACTAAAATAGGAAATTATGTAAAAGTATCTCTGATGAAAATCGACCCTTATCAAAGATATTAGCAAACAGAATCCAACAATAATAAATGAATTATACACAAATAGGATTCATCTTGATATGCAAGGATTGCTTTCATATACACAATAAATAATAATGCAACATATATAGGGAAAAATTAAAACCCTATTATCTATTAATAAGTATTCAGAAAGATTTGACAAAATGCAACAACATTCATGATATAAACTAGAAGGAACTTTCCTTGACATAATTAAAGCCATTTATCCTGAAATCAGACTCACCAAACATCATATTCAATGTTAAAAAGATGAAACATGTCTTCTAAGTCACAAGACAAGGTTGTTCATTCTCACCAGTACTAGTCAATATAATATTGTCTCATTCCAAAGTATGTTGAGTGATTTTAGTCAGGAGGAGAGGAACTGATACAAAATAATATTTAACATGTGAAATATAAAAATATTAACGAGGAAACAATTTCTCAAAAGTAACAGAAATCAGCTTTTGGGACCAGCTAGGTGGCGCTAAAGGTAAGGTGTCTTTCTTGCAAGCGCTAGCCAAGGAAAGACCGCGGTTCGATCCCCTGGCATCCCATATAGTCCCCCAAGACAGGGGCAATTTCTGAGCGCTTAGCCAGGAGTAACCTCTGAGCATCAAATGGGTGTGGCCCCCCCAAAACAAAAACAAATAAACCAAAAGAAATGAGCTTTTAATGGATGTAGAGAGTAGGGTGAAGAGGAGGGTTCTCTGAGAAGCATATAGTCTGGTGGAGGATGAAGTGTTATAAACTTTTATGCATACAAACCCTAACCTTCATGGTGATGTGTGCTATCAATATTTTAAAAATTATATGATAATGGAAAGTATTGAAAGTATTGTATAGCCTATTGTACTATTCTTTTTTTATATAATTTTTTATTTTGATCATAGTGGTTTACATGTTGACAATAATATTTTAGTTAAATATTAACATGACATCAGGGGGGAGTCCCATCAGCATATTGTCTTCCCTTCACCTCTGTTTATGTCGTATCTCCCATATCCACTTCCTTCACCCCCAGGGCTGCTAGAATATGTGGTCCCCTATGTACCTATCCTACCACCTAGTAGTCTTGCATCTGATTGGTCTAGGTGTCTCCCTATTTTCCCCCTCTAACTGGGAGGTAGGCCTAGCTAATTAAGTTTGCGGGGTTTGGTCTGAAGAAAAGTAGTAAACTGGGGTAAAAGTCTAATACTCCAAAAATGGGCAGAGTCCTTCTAGAGGTTCTCATCATCGATTTGGGGGGGCGTTGGAGAAAAAAAAATGAAACATTCCATCAGTACAAAACAAAAAAAAACAAAACAAAAGTGTCCATTATCCAGTGAGGACTCCAACAATAATGGTAAGCACCACACATGCACAAAACAAAAACAAAAAACAAACAAACAAATAAAACAAAGCAAAACAACACAAACAAACACACACACACACACAAAAAGAAAAAACCGCCATGGTCCTGGTATAAGAAACATGGCTTAGCCCAAAAGAAAGAAAAGAAAAGGGGAGAAAAAACTAGGAATATCTGGGGACAACAGCTTCAATAACCACACCTACAAAGAGAAATCGATCAAAAAAATAGTTATGTAAGTAAAAATAATAGTAATAATAATAAATGGAGGTACAAAATAGTATATAATAAGTAAACAATGCTTTGCGCTTTTTTTTTTTCCTCCTGCCCTGGCACAGTAAATGTTGGGGTCATTCGAAAAGGAATTCACTTGGCCTAAGAGTTATGGGTTTCTCCGCCCTTGGAATATATTGTCATGGGATCAACTATAGACTCTGTTCAGGATCATTTACTCTCCCGGTGGTCTTTTGTCGTGTTTGGGAGACTTCCGTTCTGTTCTGGGTGGTACAAACAAACCTCTGTGTCCTGAGATCTCAGTATCTGCACAAGTTCAGGACTGGGATTTACGATAACGTCAGTCTTTGTGGATCAGGAGTAGTTCTGTTCCCTCATTGTCATTTTAATCCATCTTCTGTGGTTGGTGGTCTTGATCTTTGCACTGTGCCTAGGATGGCACTTAGGATAGCATCTTTCTTTGTGCTTCCAGAAGCCAGATTCCTTTACGATTGTCTCTGCTAGACCTTTGGAAGTGGGGTTCATGGTTGTTGTGCAGGTCGTAGTTCAAACCCTAGATTAGGGCTTTTTTATTGGTCCCACGGTGTATACCATCTGGTTATGGTTCTAGCAGCCAGTCATCTGTAAATCTCGATCTTGGCTTTTGGATCTACCAAAGGGTGACAGGTCTTCTGATTTTGTCTTATTGTTAGCTGGTAAGGTAGGGTAACCTGCTCTTAGATCAAGTTGTTCCCATTTTCCTCGTTGTCAGCATGTCGTACTGGAGCTGGGACTTGATGGTGACCCTGTCGTATTAAGGCTGTCCTGGCTGGGATTTGTTTCTTGTAGTTGTCATGGAGGACTGTGCCGTTTCTATGTCTTGGACCCAGGGTTCAAGGCTGGACGGATGGTATCTAATCATCTGAGGTTTAAGTTGATTCCACATGACGTTTTTTCCAGGTAGGAGATATCCCTGTATTGTAAACAACTATGAGTTCCCATCTCTAGTATATAGGAGTTCTTTTTTGTATGTAAGATTTCCCCCTTTTTTTTTTACTGTGCCTTTGCAGGGGAAATGGCGCTACATTCATTATATTGTCGGTGTCTTTGGGGGTGGACAAAGGGGAAAACAAAAACAGGTCACATACCCAGAGAAGGTAAAAAAAAAAGAAGAAAAATAATAAGAATATATATATATATATATATATATATATATGTCAAGGAGTAAGCATATATGTGTTCTCGTATGTATGTGTAGGACCGACACATTTAAAAAAATATAGTAAAAAATATATAGTTAAAAAAAAACACAAAAACACACACATCAAAAAAAAATCAAAACAAAACCAAGAAAACAACGAAATAAGGAAGTATTTAAAGGACCAAAGTGATGCAATAGACTACTTTACATTTGAGGACAAGCAAGTAAAGGGGTGCTGTAATACAGGTCTAGTGCTTATGTTGGGAGTACAGTTTTTCTCAATGTCTTTTGGGTTTTTCTTGTGGTGTGTGGGTTCTCTGGCACTTTTCCATCATGCCCCCTGACCTTCTTCAGATTGGCATATGGTTTGCGGCAGGGAGGTCCTGGAGGAGATCTTGCCTTGGGGCTACTTTTGGGCGTAAGACCAGTTTCAAGTAGCAGTCCACATTAGGGGGAGTTGATAGGGAGGGCCTCGCAGCATGAGTCCGCAGGGGAGTTGGCTGCCTTTTCTTGCAGGAGGCGAGGTGTGGGATTGACTGGGTGTTACTTCGCTTGGGTGCTGGGTACTGGGTCGTTGGGGTAGGAGGTCAATCTTGTTGCCTAATAGATTAAGGACTGAGGGTGAAGAGTTTTAATATGGTGGGAGGTCTGGATGGGAGTGGAGGGTGGAGGGATAGTTGGATTTCCAGAGGGGGGAAAGGAGAAGGCATATGGGAGGGGTAGGAAGGGAGAAAAGAGAAACTACCTTGGGAAGAAAGGGAAAGAGAAAGGAGAAAAAGTAAAGAAAAGAATAAAAAAAAAGGAAAAAAAATAAAAATAAATCAATAAAATAAAATGAAAAAAGAAGTGGTGAGAAGAGAGGAGAGAATAGCAAGGGGATGCCAGTTTGCTTGAATGTGTTCGTTGAATAGGGCATGTAGTTTGTGTCTGTACGTCGCTGATACTGCTTCAGTGGTCTGTCTGGTCACGTGCTTCAATCCCTAAAAGAAGGTATAACCTAGAGATAAAGTATATGTTAGAGAGTTTTCTCGGGGCCACCTTGTAGTGTAGACTAGGTATGGTATCTCGTGTGGTATCCCGAGCTGCCATCTTAGATTGTCCGCCTTTTGTATCTAAGAACACCTGTGGACAGAAAAGCTGAGAGGTTATTTTAAATATAGTAATATAGAGGCATTAATACGTATTGATATGGGATGTTTCCATTGGAGTCAGTGGTTTGCCGTGGTATTCTTTACCTGTGTTCCTATATACGATCTCTGGGGGATTATTGTGGGCCATTGTTGTAGAAGGTTGATTACATACCTGTTCTCTCTATGCTGCTGTTTCTGGTGTTGCTGTTTTCTTTGTGGTATAATGTGTAGTCAGGAGTTTGCGTTGTTCCTTTTTCATGTATTTTGGGCACTGTTCCCATGTACATGTCGACTATTCCAGTGTTTGGAGCTTCTACCGTTAGACCCTGTTATTTGATTATTAAGTATTAGTTGTGTTTGAGATATATGTTCTATGTGCTTCAGAATAGTGCTACCATTCTGTGTTTATCTTTTGTCTTCTGACTTACTTCGTTTAACATAACATGATCTAGGTCCATCCACGTTGCTGCAAAATCTGTGATTGTATCGTTTCTGACTGCCATGTAGTATTCCATTGTGTATAGATACCACATATTAATGATCCATTCATCTGTTGTTGGACATCGCGGTTGGTTCCAAGATTTGGCTATTATACTGAGTGCTGCGATAAATAGTGGGGTGCACACGTATTTTGGGATGAATGTTCTTCCCACTTGGGGGTATATACCTAGGAGTGCAATTGCCGGGTCAAATGGGAGCTCAATTCTGAGTTCTTTGAGCACTCTCCAGACTGTTCTCCATAGGTGTTGGACTAGGGGGCATTCCCACCAGCAGTGTATGAGAGTTCCCTTCATACCGCATCCTCGCCAACAAAGATTGTTCTCAGTATTTTTGATGTGAGCCATCCTCACTGGTGTAAGGTGGTATCTCATTGTTGTCTTGATTTGGATATCTCTGATGATGAGAGAAGGTGAGCATGTTTTCATGTGTTTGTTGGCCATCCTTCTGTCCTCCTCAGAGAAGTGTCTATTCATTTCTTCTCCCCATTTTTTTTATGGCTTTATTTGGTTTTGAGGGGCTCAGTTTTCTGAGTGCTTTGTAAGTTTTAGATATCAGCCCTTTATCTGATATGTCTAGTGAAAAGATTTTTTCCCATTCTGTTAACTGTCTTCTTGCATTAAGTAAAGTTTCTTTTGCCATGCAGAAGCTTTTTAGTTTGATGTAGTCCCATTTGTTTATGTTTGCCGCTAAGGTTCTTGCCATTGGTGCTCCGTTCTCAAAGACCTTTTTGATATATAGGTCTTCGAGTGTTCTGCCTATTTTATTCTCGATAAACTTTATGGATTCGGGCCTGATTTCAAGGTCTTTAATCCATTTTGAGTTGACTTTTGTATAAGGAGTGAGGTATGGGTCGATTTTTACTTTCGTACATGTGGTTTTCCAGTTGTGCCAACACCATTTGTTGAATAGGCTTTCTTTGTTCCATTTCAGATTCTTGCCTCTTTTATCAAATATTAGTTGGCTGTATATCTTGGGGTTTATGTCTGGGAATTCTGTTCTGACCCACTGATCTGAGGTCCTGTCTCTGTTCCAGTACCATGCTGTTTTGATTACTATGGCTTTATAATATAGTTTCAAGTTAGGTAAGGAGATTCCACCCAGCTTCTTGTTTTTCAGTATATGTTTGGCTATCCTGGGTCTTTTGTGGTTCCAGATGAATTTTGTGATTGATTGTTCTATTTCTTTAAAGAATTGTGTCTGGATTTGGATAGGGATTGCGTTAAACCTATATAGGAGTTTGGGTAGGATGGTCATTTTGACTATATTGATTCTACCTACCCATGAGCATGGGATGTTCTTCCATTTCTTTAGATTGTCTTCAATTTCTTTCTGAAGTGTTTTGAAGTTTCCCTGGTATAGGTCTTTCACTTCTCTTGTAAGGTTGATTCCTAGATATTTGATGTTTTTTGATACTATCTTAAATGGGATTGTAATTTTAATTTCTCTCTCCTCAACTTCATTGTTTGTATATAGAAACGCTACTGTCTTTTGTGTATTGACTTTGTATCCAGCCACTTTGCTGTATTGGTTGATTGTTTCTAGGAGTTTTACTGTGGACTCTTTAGGGTTTTTGATGTATATCATCATATCATCGGCAAATAGAGATAGCTTGTGTTCCTCTTTCCCTATTTGAATTCCTTTGATTCCCTTCTCTTGTCTGATTGCTATTTCTAGGACTTCTAAGGTTATATTGAATAAGAGTGGAGAGAGTGGACAGCCTTGCCTAGTTCCTGACCTTAGTGGGAATGCTTCTAGTTTCTCGCCATTGAGTATAATGTTGGCTGTGGGCTTTTCATATATAGCTGTAACTATCTTGAGGAAGGTTCCTTCTAACCCTATTTTGCTGAGAGTCTTTAACATGAAAGGATGTTGGATTTTGTCAAACGCCTTCTCTGCATCAATTGATATGATCATGTGGTTTTTGTCTTTCATGTTGTTAATGTGGTGTATAATGTTGATTGATTTGCGTATGTTGAACCAACCTTGCATTCCTGGTATGAATCCCACTTGGACGTGATGTATGATCTTTTTGATGAAGTGCTGGATTCTGTTTGCTAAGATTTTGTTGAGTATCTTTGCATCTATGTTCATTAGTGAGATTGGTCTGTAGTTTTCTTTTTTGGTGGTGTCTTTGCCTTCTTTGGGGATGAGTGTGATATTAGCCTCATAAAAGGAGTTGGGGAGAATTCCTGTTTTTTCTATGGTTTGGAAGAGCCTATGGAAAAGTGGTAGCAAGTCTTCTTGGAATGTTTGATAGAATTCACCTGTAAATCCATCTGGGCCTGCGCTTTTGTTCTTAGGGAGTTTTTTAATTACCTCTTCGATTTCCTCTGAGGTAATTGGTCTGTTTAGACTTTCTAGATCCTCCTTTTCCAGTCTTGGAAGAGGGTGTTTTTCCAAGAATCTGTCGATTTCTACTGGGTTCTCTAGCCTAGTTGAGTATAGTTGTTCATAATATGATCTCATGATATGTTGTATTTCTTAGGGTTCTGTTGTAATCTCTCCCCTTTCATTTGTGATCCTACTAATTTGGGTGTTTTCCCTCTTTTTTTTGGTGAGTTTTGCCAATGGTTTGTCTATCTTGTTTATTTTTTCGAAAAACCAACTCCTGGTCTCGTTGATTTTTTGTATTGTTTTCTTAGTTTCTATGCTGTTTATTTCTGCTCTGGTTTTTATTATTTCTTGCCTTCTGGTTGTGGTTGGATTCCTCTGTTGCTGTTGTTCCAGTTCTTTGAGGTGATCTTTTAAACTGTTGGTTTTGTTGTTTTCCTGTTTCTTGACATAGGCCTGTATTGCTATGAGTTTCCCCCTAATTACTGCTTTTGCTGTGTCCCATAAGTTTTGACATGTTGTCTCTTCATTGTCATTTGTCTCAAGGAATCTTTTTATTTCTCCCTTGAGTTGTTCTTTGATCCAGCTGTTGTTGAGCAGCATGTTGTTTAATCTCCAGGTATTAGTTTTTCTCCATTGCTTCTTCTTGACTTCAATTTTGACCTCTGTTGCATAGTGGTCTGAAAGGGTACTTCTAATGATCCTTACCTTTGTGGTCTTATAGAGGTTGGTTTTGTATCCTAAGACATGGTCTATTCTGGAGAATGTTCCATGTGGATTTGAGAAGAATGTGTATTCTGCTTTCTGGGGATGGAGTGCTCTATATAAGTCTATTAGTCCTAGATCTTCTAATTTTTCATTTAGGGCTCTTATTGCTTTGCTATTTTTCTGTTTGGTGGATCTGTCCAGTGGTGATAGTGGAGTGTTGAGGTCCCCGACTATTATCACATTTCCCTTCATGTGTTTCTCCAGGTTTGCGAGCAGTTGCCTCACATATTTTGCTGGCTCTACATTCGGTGCATAGATATTGACCAGGGTTAGTACTTCTTGATCTAATGTTCCCCTGATCAGTAGGTAGTGGCCCTCTTTGTCTTTGACCACTTTCTTGATATTGAATGCAATTTGGTCTGATACTAGAATGGCTGTCCCTGCTCTTTTTTGTTTTCCATTGGCCTGTATAATTACTTTCCATCCTTTTATTCTAAGCCTATGCTTGTCCTGTAGTTGTAGGTGTGTTTCTTGCAGACAGCAGAAGTCCGGTTTATTTTTCCTAACCCAGTTCTCTACTATGTGTCTTTTAATTGGAGAGTTTAGTCCATTAACATTTAGGGAAATTATTGAGAGAGAGGACTGTTTTGTAGTTGTATTGTTTGGAGTGGTTGTTGTTACAATCGGGGGTTTGGATTGTGTAATTCGTCTCTGAGTAAGTCACTTAGGATCGGCTTAGTTTGCACAAATAGTTCAAGTTCGCTCATGTTTGAGAATGTTTTTAGTCTGCTCTCCCATATGAATGATAGTTTTGCTGGATATTGGACCCTGGGTTGGAAGTTTCTTTCATTCAGTCGTGTAAATATGTCATTCCACTGTCTTCTTGCTTGAATTATTTCAAATGGGAGATCCGGTTTTATTCTTATGTCCTTTCCTTTGTACTTGAGGTTTTTTTCTCCCTTATTGCTTTAAGGAGTTCCTCTTTCTCTTTGGTTTTAGCCATTTGGATTATTATATGTCTTGGTGTTGGTTTGTTAGGGTCTATCTTGTTAGGGACCCTCTTGGCTTCCTGGATTTGCTCTGAAGTTTCTTTCCAGAGGGTGGGGAAGTTCTCTGTTATTATCTCCCTGACTACCTGTTCTTCCCCCTTCCTATTTCCTCCCCTTCTGGTATACCCACAATTCTTAGATTGTTTCTTTTATCCTTGTTCAGTAGATATTGGATTTTTCCTTCCAGTGTTTGCCTTTTATTTCTTTGTTGGTTTCTTGATCTTTTTTTGTTTGCAGTTTTCCTTCGAGTTCTTCGATGTGCTTCTCCAACTCTGTGTTTCTGCTCGTAAGGCTTGCTACTTTGTCTTTTAAATCCTTCACTTCTTTTTGTATGGACTCTCTCATGTTCTTTGACATTTCTTCTTTAATTTGCCTGATTCGTTCGTCCATGGCTTTCTTATACTCGTTTGCTAGTGTTTCTTTTATTTCTTTTAGTAGTTCTTGCATTTCCTTCCTCATGACCGCTTTTAGGTCTTCTTCCCATGGATCTGTGCGTTTTGGTGGACTTGGGAACTTGCTAGGATTTGTCATGGTGTCTCCAGTTATTAGGGATCTCCTTGATTTACGCATAGTTCTTTGTATTTAATGGTGTGTTTTGGAGTGCTGTGGCTTCTATTTTTGGCCTGCTTTGGTCCCCTTCCTGAAGGTGGTTCTAGAGGGGCCTGTTGGGTGAGCTTGTTAAACCTAGTTCTTTCTCCTCCCCTTTGCTACCTAGAGGACAGCCTTCCCTGTGGGTCTTCTCCCTTTTCTGCTCCTTAGTTCTGTCAGCGGTGCAGTTCCGCTCCTGGCCACAATGGTTGCTGGCGCTGTTGAGCCTAGTTCTCTTTCCCCCCCTCCTCTCTCTGAGAGTCAATGGAGCTCCGCCCCCTCCAAGCCTCCGTTGAAGGAGTTCTCCAAGCCTCCGTTGAAGGAGTTCCTTCCGCCCAACCCAGAGCCCTTGTCCTTGGGGAGTCCCTGGTCCACTCCAGGGCCCTAGGGGATGGACTGTTCCAGGTCACCTGAGGGGCCAGATGGCTGTCCCTATCTCCCCTGTCTATTTGGGTTGTTCAAGTTGCCCTTCCAGGCGCCCACCCAGAGGAAGGGATTCCCTTAAGCCACTCTCCTCAGAGCTTGTGGTTCCTGGGGAAGGGGCTTGGCCAGACGGCTGTGCGGGGGAACGGGCCTTCCTCAGCTGCTTCCGCTGGCTCTCCTGGGTCCCTGGGGGAAGGGGCTTGGGCGCGCGGGGGAACAGGCCTCACTCAGCCGTTTCAGCGGCTCTCCTGGGTCCCTGGGGAAGGGGTTTGGCTGCCCGGGGGAACAGGACTCACTCAGCTGCTTCGCCTATTGTACTATTCTTAAATATGAAAATCAATTAACCATGTTATGTATCTAAAACTTTTTATTATATGTCATAGCTTAGGTGGAGGAAGAATATATGTTTTTTTCTGTTATTTTTTTCAAATATATTTCTATGTGAGATTTAAATTTTACTGTAATTAAAATTATCAAATTTTTTTTTTTTTTTGGTTTTTGGGCCAGACCCGGCGATGCTCAGGGGTTACGCCTGGCTGTCTGCTCAGAAATAGCTCCTGGCAGGCATGGGGGACCATATGGGACACAGGGATTTGAACCAACCACCTTTGGTCCTGGATCAGTTGCTTGCAAGGCAAACACTGCTGTGCTATCTCTCCGGGCCCAATTTTTTTTTTAATTTAAATTTCTTTTTTGCTTTTGGATCACACCTGGCTATGCCTTCAGTAATTGCCCTTGGCTTGGGGGACTATATGGAACAATAGGGGATTGAACCGCAATCTGTCCTAGGTTAGTGCATGCAAGGCAAATGCCCTACTGCTCTGGCCTCAAGTTTTAATTTTATAAAAATAATTTTTAGGTGACACCCAGCTGTGCTCATTGCTTATGCCTATCTCTGTACTCAGAAGCAACTCTTAGCTGGCTTGGGAAAATATGGGGAGATGTAGAGTATATGTGTATTTGGGTCTATCCTGGGTGGGCTGTGTGGGAGGGAAATGTTCTACTCACTGTACTTACTATCTTTGCAGCCCAGTTTCTTTCCCACCCAACCCCACCAGTCTCTGGAGCAGGCATTTTGCTCTTCTCTCTCTCTCTCCTCTCCTCTCTCTCTCTCTCTCTCTCTCTCTCTCTCTCATTGGCTCTTTCACTCTGTCTTTCTCTTTCCTATTTGACATTGTGGTTTGCACTATTGTTAATGAAAGGGTATCATGCATGCCACTTTATCCTTTCGTTACTCAATTCTTGTCTAGAGCGATCAGTTCCAAGTACCATTGTCATAGTGTACCCTTCTATACTAGAACTGTATTCACACTCATTGTGGCAAGCTTCATAACATGAACTAATCCTCCTGGTCAAAATTTTTATTGCCTCTGGATATTATTACTATGCTGTCTTTTATATTTTATATACCACAAATGAGTGAGATATTCTATGTCTATCCCTCTCCCTCTGATTCATTCACTCAGTGTAATACTCTCCAGACCTATCCATGTATAAGCAAATTTTATGACTTTATTTTCCCTAACAATTGCCTGGTATTCCATTGTGTAGATGTACTAAAGTTTCTTGAGCTACTTATCTGTTGTCAGGCAGTTGGGTTGTTTCCAGATTCTGGCTATTGTAAATAGTGCTGCAATGAACATAGGAATGCAAGGGTTTTTTTCTGCATGGTGTTTTTGGATTTCTAGGGTATATCCCTAGGAGTGGCAGTGCTGGATTATATGGAGTTCAATTTCTGTTTTTTGAAAAATTTCCATATATTTTTTTCTAAAGGCTGGACTAGTAGACATTTATACCAGCAGTGGGTGAATTTTCTTTTTCCTGTATTTGCACCAGCACTGGTTGTTCTTGTGTTTCTTTGTTTTGTTTTGTGATGTGTACCAGTATCTATGGTATGAGATCTTTTCTTTTTCATAATGTAGTTTTTTTCCCACAGATAAAGTTGTTCATGATTGAGTTACAGCCATACAATGTTTAAGAACCTTCACCAGTGCATATTTCTTGCCATCAATGACAACAGTTTTCCTCTCACCCTCTCTGATGCCCTCTTTCCTCTCACCCACTCTTTCCTGCTCGCCTCTGGGCAGGCATTTTACTTCTCTCTCTCTCTCTCCTTCCTTCTGTCTTTTATTTTTTAAATTTAATTTAATTTATTTTTGGGGGGCCACACCTGCTTGATGCTCAGGGGTTACTCCTGTCTATGTGCTCAGAAATCGCACCTGTCTTTGGGGGATTGAACCGCTGTCCATCCTAGGCTAGCACTTGCAAGGCAGTCACCTTACCTCTAGTGCCACCGCTCTGCTCCCCTTTCTCTTTTTTCTTATTTGACATTGTGGTTTGTACTACTACAAGTGAAAAGGTGCCATCAATGTTCCTTTCATATTAGACCCTTTTCTATTCTAACTGTACTCTCTGCTGTTTGTGGCAAACTTCCTACCATGTCCTTCTAATGATAAGATGCTATCTTATTGTTGTTTTGATTTGCGTCTCACTTGATCTTAGCTAAAAGGCTGAGAAGTGATTGATTTGCATCTCTCTGATGATTAATGATGTGAAACAATTTTTTATGTGCCCTTTTCTATCTGTATTTCTTCTCTGTGGAAATGTCTGTTCATTTATTCTTCCTATTTTTGAATGAGCTTTGATTATTTTTCTTGTTAAATTTTATTAGTACCTTGTATATCTTAAATATTAACCTCTTATCAAATGGGTATTGGGTAAATAATTTCTCCCACTTAGTGGGTAGCTTTTATATCCTAGTCACTGTTTTCATTGAAGTGTAGAAGCTTTTCAGCTTAATGTAGTTCATTTCTTTATCTGTGCTTCCACTTACTTGGCCAGTGGTGTTTCCTCCTTAAGACACTTTTAGTTTTAATGTCATGAAGTGTTTTGCCTATGTTTTCCTCTATGTACCTTATGCTTTCAGATCTGATATCAAGATATTAAGATATCAAGATCTGATATCTGATATCAATATCTATTTTGATTTAACTTTTCTGCATGGTATTATAGAGAGGCCTAAGTTCACTATTTTGCATGTAATTAACCAGATTTCCCAGACCACTTGTTGAATAGGCTTGCCTTGCTCTACTTTGTATTTCTTGTCCCTTTATCAAAGATTAAGTAATCATATACCTTAGGGTCTTTCCAGAATCATCAAGTCTATTTTATTAAACTGAAGATACGTTTTTATTCCAACACCATGTTGTTTTAATGATTACTGCTTTTAATACAGTTTAAAATTGGGGAAAATGATGGTCCCCCTCTTATTTTCCACAAGGATTGCTTTAAATATTTGCTGGACATTTATTACTTAAAATGAATTTCAGAAGTGTTTTATTTACTTCCTTAAAAAATGTCATGGGGACACCAGGCGGGGAAAATCCGCGAAAAGTACACCGGCCCAGTGGGGCTCCAGCTGTGAAAGACTGTGAGTTGTGACCTGTCTATGTCTGTCTACTGTCCTCTTGCGTGAAACTCTTGCGCAGTGGGGCAAAAAAAGCCTCCAGAAACCTCGCTCGCCCAGACGCCATTTTCAGGGAGGACTTCAGAGCATAAAAAACCGGCTACCTTGCAAAAGCTGGCTCCCTGTGTGTGACACCAGGCGGGAAAATCGCAAAAGTACACCGGCCCAGTGGGGCTCAGCTGTGAAAGACTGTGAGTGTGACCTGCTCTAGGTCTGTCTACTGTCCTCTTGCGTGAAACTCTTGCGAGTGGGGCAAAAAGAGGCTCAGAGGAGCACAGCCGCTCCGCTTCGCTACACCGGCCGTGCACTCTTTCTAAGGAAAGAAACTCCATTGCAACAAGAAGGAAAAAATCACACTAAGAACGGCGCTATATCACAGAAGCAAACATTTCTCTCTGGACTGTCTTCTCTGTTGCGATGCTCGGGCCTAAGATTTGACCCAGTGTGAGGGCTTCATCACGGAGGACTCCCCTCCATAGAGGCAAAGTCATGCCCATCAAGAAAGGGAGGAGCCAGAGGAGTGTGCTGCCTACATCATATAGACAATGAATACCACTACAACACGTAGAAAAACCACAATACAAGTGTGACAATGGGGAAACAAAGCAGGCCAGCATCAGACATAGAAGAATGAAGATGACAATTCTGAGGACCAGATAATGACTGAACAACTATCAACCTCTCAGATAAGGACTTTAGACTAGCAATGGAAGGTGCTCAACAGACTCCAAGAAACCATGGATCGAGTTGAACAGAACACTAATAAGAACCAAGAAAATATGAAGGCAGAAATGACAAAACTCCAAACTGAAATAACATGTCAACTAACAGGACTGAAAAAGTCAGTAAACGACGTGAATGACAAAATGGATAAGCTCTGGGACAGGGTATCAGAAGCTGAGAATAGACTTGGTGCTGTGGAAGATGAGATACATAACAATTCCATACAGCAGGAGAGATTGGACAAAAAAACTTAAAGCAAATGAGCAGACAATGGAAAAAATTAGTCAAAGAATGGGAAACAGACGAAAATAGAAGTCTATGATAAGATCAACAGAAACAACTTAAGAATCATTGGAGTCCCAGAGACCCAGGAAGAAAATTCTCCAGGAAGAATCAATGGTCAAAGAACATCATTAAAGAGAAACTTCAGAGCTACAAGAATATATGTGATCAATCCTGCATGCCCGAAGAGTACCAACCAAAAGAGACCCCAGAAAAACCACCCCAAGACACATCCTAGTCACAATGACAAATCCCCACAGATAGAGACAGAATTCTGAAAACAGCAAGATCAAAAGGGGAAATCATGTTCAAGCAAGCTTCCCTGAGATTTACAGCAGACCTGTCACCAGAAACGCTCAATGCCAGAAAGCAAGTGGTGGGATATTGTGACAAGACTGAATGAAATGAATGCTTCACCCAGAATACTATACCCAGCAAAACTCACTTTCCGGTTTGATGGAAGAATACATGGTTTTCACAGACAAAAAACAGCTCAGAAACTTCACAGACACAAAACCAGTCTTAAGAGAAAAACTGAAAGGACCTAATCTAAGACAAGACTACCCCAAAAGACACACCAAATTTTGAAATAAAGATGCGTTAAATCCCAGGGACAATTCTTTCTCTCAACGTCAATGGACTAAATGCACCAGTTAGAGACACAGAGTGGCTAAATGGATCAAAAAAACTCAATCCAACCTTCTGCTGCCTACAAGAAACGCACCTGAATAGTCAGAACAAACATAGACTCAAAATAAAAGGCTGGAGAAAAGTTATCCAAGCAAACAACACCCATAAAAAAGCTGGAGTGGCCATACTAATATCAGATAATGCAAAACTTTATACTCAGGAAGGTTGTAAGGGACAAAGACGGACATTTTATATTATTCAAGGGGTACGTAGAGCAGGAAGAATTCACTCTCCTAAACATATATGCACCGAATGAGGGGCCAGCAAAATATTTAATACAACTGTTGACAAATCTGAAAAATAATATCAACAACAACACAATAATTGTGGGGGACCTTAACACGGCTTTGTCAACACTGGACAGGTCAACCAGACTGAAACCCAACAAGAATATACTAGACCTGAGGAGAGAAATGGAAGAAAGAGGCCTAGTGGATATATATAGGACACTCCATCCCCAGAAACCTGGATACACATTCTTCTCCAATGTACATGGGACATTCTCCAGGATAGACTACATGCTGGCACATAAAACATACCTCCATAAGATCAAGAGGATAGAAATTTTGCAGACTACCTTCGCTGACCACAAGGCTCTGAAATTATTTGTGAACTCCAAAGGGACTCAGAAGAAACACTTTAACACCTGGAAGTTAAACAGCCTCATGCTCAATAACCAGTGGGTCCGAGATGAAATCAAGGAGGAAATAAAAAGGTTCCTGGAAACAAATGACAATAAAGACACAAACTCTCAGAACTTATGGGACACAGCAAAAGCAGTACTGAGAGGAAAATTTATAGCTTTGCAAGCACACATCAGGAAGGAAGAAGGAGCTTACCTGAGTAGCTTAATGACACAGCTAATAGAACTAGAAAATGCTCAACAAAAGGACCCAAGAATAGGAAGACAGAAGGAAATAACAAAGCTGAGAGCAGAAATCAACGAAGTGGAAACTCAAAAAACAATCCGAAAGATCAACGAAAGCAGAAGTTGGTTCTTTGAAAAAATAAACAAGATTGATAGACCACTGGCAAACCTAACAAAGAAAGAGAGAGAGAGAAACTTGATAACTCGTAATCAGGAATGAAAAAGGAGAGATCACTACTGATATGACAGAGATTCAAAGGGTAATCAGAAACTACTTTGAAAAACTCTACGCCACTAAAAATGAGGAACCTGGAAGAAAATGGATAAATTCTTGGACTCTTATAATCTTCAACGGTTGAAGAAGAGGATGTAGCATATCTAAACACCCCCCATCACCATTGATGAAATTAAAACAGTAATCAAATGTCTGCCGAAAAAACAAAAGCCCAGGTCCAGATGGATTCACTAATGAATTCTATCAAACTTTCCAAGAGGAACTACTGCCAATCTTGGCAAGACTCTTTCATGAAATTGAACAAACAGAAACACTATTCCAAATAGCTTTTATGAAGCCAACATCACCTTGATACCTAAACCAGACAGAGACGCTACCCAAAAAAGAAAATTACCAGACCAATATCACTGATGAATGCAGATGCAAAGATCCTCAACAAAATCCTGGCAAATAGGATTCAATGCCTCGATAAGAAGATCATCCACTACGATCAAGTAGGTTTCATCCCAGGAAATGCAAGGCTGGTTTAACATCCGTAAATCTATCAATATAATACACAACATCAATAACAAGAAAAATAAAAACCACATGATCATATCAATAGATGCAGAGAAGCATTTGATAAGGTCCAACACCCATTCTTGATCAAAACTCTCAGCAAGATGGGGAATGGAGGGAACCTTCCTCATAATAGTGAAGGCCATCTACCACAAGCCAGTGGCAAATATTATCCTCAATGGAGAAAAAACTGAAAGCCTTTCCTCTAAATTCTGGCACAAGACAAGGCTGTCCTCTCTCACCACTCCTTTTCAACATAGCACTGGAAGTACTTGCTATAGCGATTAGGCAAGAAAAGAGATATCAAGGGAATCCAGATAGGAAAGGAAGAAGTCAAGCTCTCACTGTTTGCAGATGACATGATACTCTACTTAGAAAACCCTAAAGACTCTATCAAAAAAGCTTCTAGAAACAATAGACTCATATAGCAAGGTGGCAGGCTACAAAATTAACACACAAAAATCAATGGCCTTTCTATATACCAATAGTAATAAGATGAAATGGACATTAAGAAAACAACCCCATTCACAATAGTACCACACAAACTCAAATATCTTGGAATCAACTTGACTAAATATGTGAAGGACCTATACAAAGAAAAACTATAAAACTCTGCTCCCAAGAAATAAGAGAGGACACACGGAAATGGAAACACATACCCTGCTCATGGATTGGCAGGATTAACATCATCAAAATGTCAATACTCCCCAAGGCATTATACAGATTTAATGCCATCCCTCTAAAGATACCCATGACATTCTTCAAAGAAGTGATCAGACACTTTTGAAATTCATTTGAAACAATAAACACCCTCGAATAGCTAAAGCAATCATCGGGAAAAAGAATATGAGAGGAATTACTTTTCCCAACTTTAAACTGTACTACAAAGCAACAGTTATCAAACAGCATGGTATTGAATAAGGATAGGTCCTCAGATCAGTGGAATAGGCTTGAATACTCAGAAAATGTTCCCCAGAGATACAACCATCTAATTTTTGATAAAGGAGCAGGAAATCCTAAATGGAGCAGGGAAAGCCTCTTCAAACAAGTGGTGTTGGCACAATTGGATAGCCACTTGCAAAAATTGAACTTAGACCCCCAGCTAACATCATGTACGAAGGTAAAATCCAAATGATTAAGACCTCGATATCAGCCCCAAAACCAATAGATATATAGAACAGCACATAGGCAAAACACTACAGGACATTACAGGCATCTTCAAGGAGGAAACTGCACTCTCCAAGCAAGTGAAAGCAGAGATTAACAGATGGGAATATATTAAGCTGAGAAGCTTCTGCACCTCAAAGGAAATAGTGCCCAGGATACAAGAGCCACCCACTGAGTGGGAGAAACTAGTTTACCCAATAACCCATCAGATAAGGGGCTAATCTCCAAAATATACAAGGCACTGACAGAACTTTACAAGAAAAAAAAACATCTAAACCCCATCAAAAAATGGGGAGAAGAAAATGACAGACACTTTGACAAAGAAGAAAATACGCATGGCCAAAAGACACATGAAAAAATGTTCCACATCACTAATCATCAGGGAGATGCAAATCAAAACAACGATGAGATACCACCTCACACCCCAGAGAATGGCACACATCCACAAAGAATGAGGACTAAACAGTGTTGGCGGGGATGTGGAGAGAAAGGAACTCTTATCCACTGCTGGTGGGAATGCTGTCTAGTTCAACCTTTATGGAAAGCGATATGGAGATTCCTCCAAAAACTGGAAATCGAGCTCCCATACGAATCCAGCTATACCACTCCTAGGAATATACCCTAGGAACACAAAAATACAATACAAAAAACCCCTTCCTTACACCTATATTCATTGCAGCTCTATTTACCATAGCAAGACTCTGGAAACAACCAAGATGCCCTTCAACAGACGAATGGCTAAAGAAACTGTGGTACATATACACAATGGAATATTATGCAGCTGTCAGGAGAGATGAAGTCATGAAATTTTCCTATACATGGATGTACAGGAATCTATTATGCTGAGTGAAATAAGTCAGAGAGAGAGAGAAAAACGCAGAATGGTCTCACTCATCTATGGTTTTAAGAAAAATGAAAGACACCCTTGTAATAATAAATTTTCAGACACAAAAGAGAAAAGAGCTGGAAGTTCCAGCTCACCTCAGGAAGCTCACCAGAAAGAGTGATGAGTTTAGTTAGAGAAATAACTACATTTGAACTGTCCTTATATTGAGAATGTATGAGGGAAAATGTAGAGCCTGTTTAGGGTACAGGCGGGGGTTGGGGGGGGAGGAGGGAGATTTGGGACTTGGGTGATGGGAATGTTGCACTGGTGATGGGTGGTGTTCCTTTTATGACTGAAACCCAAACACAGTCATGTATGAAATCAAGGTGTTTAAATAAAAAAAAATTAAAAAAAAATGTCATGGATTTATCCCACCACCTAACGATAAGATGAAATCAGAAGACATGTCATCCTTTGATCTGTGCGAAAGCCAAGATCACTAACTACAGAAGACTGACTCTGAAAACCATGACTGGGCAGAACCTGTCCCAGGGACCAATTAAAAAAAAAAAAAAAAAACCTAGTCCTAGGCTTCAGACTACGACCTATACAACAACCAAGATCTTTAATTCCAGAGGTCTGACTGAGAAAACTATAACTGAGCAGAACTTCTGGAAACATAATAAAAGACGATTCTAGGCTTCGTCCTAGGATCGGTGCCAAAACCAAGACCACCAACTACAGAAGACTGATTAAAACAACAGTGATGGAACAGAAACTTCTAGAAACCGTAAAGAAAGACTCCATCTTGGGCTCTATCTTATGATCTGTGCAAATATCAAGATCTCTAGTTATAGAGGTCTGATTTTATTATCCCACGACTGAGTGGAAAAATTTTCCACTTTCCAGACATAACAAAGGGACGTAGGGCGAGAGATAAGAGCATGTACAGGCGCCTGTAGTCATGTCCCATAACAGTATACCTTCAAAGGCAGAGAAAACCTGTCTCTTCGGCCAAGAGAATTCCCTTTCTTAACTCCCCAATATTTACTGTGCTTATGACAAAAAAAAAGAAAAAAAAAGAAAATCACAATAATTTTTTTGTTGCTTGTTTTTTATGTGCTTTGTTTTTGTTTTTAATCTCATGACCCATGGTTATTGTTTGGTTGTTGTCTTTATTGCAGTGGTACTTATTGCAGTGGTACTTTTTGGTGTTTTTTATTTTTATTTTTTTTGTTGTATTGATGTTATGTTTTTCGTCCTATTTTCCTCTTTCATCTCTTAAACTTGATATCTATAGCCTCTAGAAGTACTCCTCCCGATTTTTTGTTTTATTTTTTGCCCCTCATTTATTCCCTTTTTTCCCTTTGTCTTCTAATAGAACCACATAACTCGAACCATCTTGTTCTGCCTCACAAATTGAGGGAGAAATAATGGAGGGTACCAAGATCAAACAGTAGTATGAACATTAAGTAGAAATAAAAAAAAATGATTAGACTTAAACACCAAATCCAAAGCCAAAGACAACAGAATCATTGCATAAACTAGACACAGAGGGGACCACTTATACTAGCAGCCCGGAGGACATAGGAGGGGGATATGGGATGCTTGCTGGGAACAGGGGTGGAAGGAGTACAACATTGGTGGTGGGAATGCCGCTGATTCAATGTCACTATGTATCTAAAATATTACTGTGAAAGATTTGTAATCCATTGTGGTCAAAATAAAATCATTTCAAAAAAAGTGTCATGGCTATCCCTATAGGGATTTCATTAAAACTGTATTATGCTCTAGGAAGTATTACCATTTTAATTATGTTAATCCTCCCAATTCATGAACAGAGTATATGCCTCCATTTCTTTGTGTCCTTTTTTATTTCTTGAAGTATTATATTGTAGTGTTCTTTGTATAGGTCTTTAATCTCTTTAGTTAAATTGACTCTGAGTTATTGGTTTTTCTTTTTTTTAATTTAATTTATTTAAAAATGCATCACGTAGTTTACATAGTAGATCATAATACATTTATTTCCAAATAAGTGAAAGCAAAGTTATTGAAAAAAATGGAAAGAAAAATAAAATAGAAGAGAAAAGAAAAAAGAAAGAAAGAAAAAGTATAGTAGTAAGCTCATTTGTGAATATTATTGTGTCATCAATGAAGTCATTAATACAATGGCATAACATTTATTAAGTTCTTGTTATATGTCATCTGTTAAATTTGGGTGTTCCTTTAGGGATGAAAGCATCAAACAAATGAAGTTGTCCAGAAATTTGAAGTTATGACATTATGAATTTTTAGGGACATATATTCAGCTGCAGGTCCTCCTGGAATAAGGTTTGGTTTGGACATGGTGGTGACTGTGTTTGTGGGCATGGTTGCAGCTGCCAGGCTTTTCTAGAAGAAACAAGATATGGGAGAAGATGCCTGCAGTCACTGCATGGAATCATAGAGATTCTTACGTCTCATTTGTGATAAGCTATAGAGCTGTTTATGCTCAAACATGGTGATTGGTTGATTTTCTGAGGCAGATTGTGAATGGGATTTTATATTTAATGTCTTTCTTCTCTTCCATTATTTGTATATAGAGAAATCATAATTTTTGCATTTTATTTTGGTAGCCTGCCATTTTACTACACAAATCTATCGTTTCTAGAAAAATTTTGGTAGCATCTTTAGGATTTTCTAAATATAGTACCACATCATCTGCAAAGAGAGCTTGACTTCTTCCTTTCCTATCTGGATGTTCTCAATATCTTTCTTCTTGCCTGATTGGTATGGTAAGTACTTCTAGTAATATATTGAGTAGAAATGGCAAGAGGAGGCAACATTGTCTCATGCCAGATCTTAGAGTTTCCTTTTTACTTTTTCCCCATTGAATATAATATTTTCCCGGGCATTATGGTAAATGGTCTTGACTATATTAAGAAAGTTCTCCCTTTCCCGTATAGTTAAATTTTTTGTCATGAATGGGTGGTTTGGACCTAGTTAAATGTTTTTTCTGATCTATTTTATTTTTTTATTTCATTCATATGAGTATTATATTTGAATTGACTTGCTTATGTTAAACTATCTTTGCTTTGTTGGCAATAAAATTCTACTTGGTGTATAATCATTCTTGGTGAGCTCTTGGAGTCTATTTGCTATTATTTTTATTATTATATATTATGTATTATTAGTTATTCATCAAGGATATTGATTGGCCTATAGTTCTCTATCTTTTTATGTGGTGTCACTGTGTTTTTGATATCTAAATAATGTTAGCTTCATAGAAACTATTTGGGAATGTAGCTGTTTCTTCAGTTTTCTGGAAGAGGCTGAAAAGGATTGGGAGTTGGTGCTCTCTAAAGATCAAAACAATCACTGGTGAAACCAATCTGGGCCTGGACTTTTGTTTTGGAAAAGTCTTGATTACCATTTCAGTTTCCTCAATAGTGTATAGGTCTGTTCAGATATTCCAGATTATCTTGGTTCAAACTTGGAAAATTATTGAGTCCAAGGATTTTTCATTTCTTTCAGGTTCTCTTGTTGCATAATGTTTCACAACATAATATCTGATTATCCTTTGAATTTCTGTAGTCTCTGTAGTCACCTCTCCTTTTTTCATATTTTAATCAGTTTATTAAATTTCTCTCTGTGAGTCTAACTAATGGTTTAACAATCTTGTCTTTATTTATTAAAAAATGCATCACTTAGTTAACATAACTTATCATATTACATTTGTTTTAAGATGACAGAAAGAGAAGTTATTAAAAATAGAAAGAATAGAAAAACTAAAAACAAATAAAATGGATAAAAGTAAAGTTCATTAGCAAATATATTTGTGAAAATTATTGTATTTTCAATAAAGTCATAATACATTAGCAGAAGGTTAGGAGATACAAAAATAAAATAAAAAAGACGTGTATGGCATTTGTTGTTGTTTGCATAGGCACAGAAAAATATGGGAGAAATAGAAAGGAAAAACCTTTGGCTTAAAAAACAGGGAGATCTTACCCATGAAGTATTATGGCTCCAGGCATACTAGGTTGTCCAACCCAGAATTATTCTCTGTGGTCCTGGGCTCTTCACCATCACAGTTGTTGCTATAACTACAGGTTTCTATAATTAGAAACCTTACTTTCTGTACAGATCCTATATTGAAGTCATGATGGAATGGAGCATCTTCTGGTTTCATCTTACCATTTGGCGGCAATGCAGAGAATCCTGCACTAAAAGAAGGTTGTTGCTGTTACCAAGTCATCAGGGTGTCATAAGAACCCTCTTCAGAGTAAGATGGTGCCAGGGAGGCAGTAGGTTCTTTCCTGGTAGAAGTTTGGTTCCTGGTGATGGCATAGAAAACCATGGTTGTTTCCACAGATGGTAGACATAGTTCAAGGGTGAACGGTCAATGTCCTATCTACTGACATCTAAACCAAGTCACTATGCCAAGTGTTCAGCGTGTAAGTCCCTACTTAGTATAAAACTTGTGTGTTCCTATCTCTTTTAGATAAGAACTTGTTTGCATATGTAAACTTTTCCCATTTTAATGTGCCATGCAAAAGGAACAATGCCATAAGATAACAGGAGCATATGGGGACCTAGGTAACAAATTCAACAATCCCCATAACCTGGTTCTAACATGAACTCTAGAGAGACTTATCTAGAGAGACTCAGAATTTCATACTAAACAGATACCCAAAATGGAGAAAATTGCTGTACATTAGAAGATATTCAATAAGGGTAATGTCTATTAAGAAAATGCATCTAAAGAAATATTAAAAGGAGATATACATGTCCCCTTTAAGTATTTTGAAATAGTCAGGAGGGAAGGTAAAATCTAGAGCACAGCTTCAACCTGTGATTGTGGAGTCTAAAATAATGACTCCCAGCAATCACATATCAGGAAATGTCCTCGAGCTGGGGACTTCTCAGCAACAGAATCTGTTAGCAAGTAAAAGTCCACAGTGAAGGGAGATGGGAAAAAAGGGACCACCAAGAGCAAATCAATAGCAGTGGAATATTGGTTTCTTCTCAGGCTGAGAATCTATCTTTTTACTTTGGGAAAATATTGGCAGCTGGTTGGCTGGGGTGGAGAGAATCTTCTGCTTTGTGAGGGGTTAAGAACTGAGGGCAAAAAGAGTTAAATGGGGGAAATAACATGAAGGGCTAGAAAAGAGATTGCAAGGGGGAGGAGGAGTTATATATGATAGGGGGAGAACAATATACAAGATAGACATTAGACAGACATTGGTATGGGGAAAACATACACTCATTTGTATACACATTGACAGACACTGAGGATTAATTCATGGGTTACATTTGAAAAGCTGACCCAGGTGAAATGGGACTGAACTCTTAAAATATATATATAGGGGCCAGAGAGATATCACAACAGTAAGGCTTTTGCTTTGCATGCAGCTGAGAACAGTAGGTGGTTCAAATCCTGGCATCTCATATGGTCTCCCGTGCCTAATAGGAGCGATTTTCCGAGTGCAGAACCAGGAGTAACTTCTGAGTGGCTTCAGGTGTGACCCCGAAACCAAAAATTAAATAAGTAAATAAATGAACATAAAAAAATATAAATCTGGCAAGTCTGATATAAAGATTTTCCATTTTCTAGGCCAATCATGATTGGTGAGGGTGAACTTTACTGAAGAAAGACTTCATGGATTAGATTGTGTATAGAGCATTCTTAAAAATAATAATTTTCAAGTATAGAAAATGAAGTGATATGGTAATGAGCACTGTATGGGGAGTCTATATCATGAAATTGATATATATGTATATATATCAGACAGACCTTAAACAGACATACACTCATGCACGTATCTATCTATCTATCTATCTATCTATCTATCTATCTATCTATCTATCTATCTATCTATCTATCTATCTATCAGCAGACACTAAAGATTGATCCATGGGTTACAGTTAAAAGCTGACCCAGGTGAAATGGGACAGAATGCTTAAAAAAAAGAAACATGTAAAAAGAGTAAAAAGAAAAAATATTAAAGCTGGCAAGTCTAATGTAAATATTTTGCATTTTCTAGGCTAATTATGGTTGGTGAGAGTAAACTTTACTGAAGAAAGGCTTAATGGATTAGCTTGTGTATAGAGCAATCTTAAAAAACAGTCATAGTTCTCATGTCTAGAAAACTAAGTGATATATTATTAAGCACTGCATTGAGAGTCTATACCATGAAATATTGTCCAGCAGGTCTTGAGCATCCAGGTTCTTTTCCTAAAAGCAATCTTAAATTATGAACATGATGGAATCATGGTATACTACCTACAATTTGGAAAATGAGGACTGTTGGAAAGGAAGGAAGGCGGCTGGAGAAGGACAGCCCTATTTTCATTTGGTGGGAGGGATTAAGGACTGTTATTTCCTTTTCCCTCCTCGGCACCCACCTGGCTGGCCCTGAAGGGCAGATAACCAGTGCTGTCCCTGGACCCCAGGAGGCTACTGAGAAGAGGCTGGAGAGGAGTGGAGGCCCCAAGGCCTCATTCAAGCTCAGTAGAGGGCATTAGGTCTGGAGCCTCCCTCTTCTCCACCCAAGTACAGGTCTCTGTTCTTAGGAGAATCTAATCTTGTTTTTTTTTTTTTAATTAAAGAACCAATTCTTGCTTTCATTGATCTTTTGGATTATTTTTATGTTCCTAGTTCATTAATTTCTGCTATAAATTTTATTATTTCTTTCTGCCTGCCTATTTTTGGTTCATTTTGTTGGTCATTTTTCAATTTTAAAGTGTGTCCTCCACAAGGACGTGGAGACACATACTCTGCTCATGGATTGGAGAATTAACATCATTAAAATGGCAATACTCCTCAAAGCATTATACAGTTTTAATGCAATCCATCTAAGGGTACCCAAGACATTCTTTAAAGACATGAATCAAACACTCCTGAAATTTTCTGGAAAAATAAACACCCTCAAATAGCTAGAGCAACCCTTGGGAAAAGGAATATGGGAGGCATAACTTTACCCAATTTTATTTTTATTTTTTAATATTTTTATTTAAACACCTTGGTTACAAACATGATTGAGATTGGGTTTCAGTCATATAAGATGACATCCCCCATTACCGGTGCAACATTCCCACCACCAATGTGTCAAATATCCCTCCTACCATCCCCACCCCCACCTGTACTCTAGACATGTTTTCTATTTCCCTCATACATTCTCATTGTTAGGATAGTTCGCAATGTAATTATTTCTCTAACCTCACCAGAGGTTCATGAGGTGGGCTGTAATGTCCAGCCCTCCTCTTTTGTCTCTGAAAATTGTTGAGAAATGTCTTTCATTTTTCTTAAAACCCATAGATGAGTGAGATCATTCTGAGTCTTTCTCTCTCTCTCTCTGACTTATTTCACTCAGCATAATAGATTCCATGTACATCCATGTATAGGAAAATTTCATGACTTCATCTCTCCTGATGGCTGCATAGTATTCAATTGTGTATATGTACCACAGTTTCTTTAGCCATTCATCTGTTGAAGGGCATCTTGGTTGTTTCCAGAGTCTTGCTATGGTAAATAATACTTCAATAAATATAGGTGTAAGAAGGGATTTTTGTATTGTATTTTTGTGTTCCTGGGGTATATTCCTAGGAGTGGTATAGCTGGATCGTATGGGAGCTCAATTTCCAGTTTTTGGAGGAATCTCCATATTGCTCTTCAGAAAGGTTGAACTAGTCAGCATTCCCACCAGCAGTGGATAAGAGTTCCTTTCTCACAGCATCCCCACCAACACTGCTTGTTTTCATTTTTTGTGATGTATGCCAATCTCTCTGGTGTGAGGTTGTACCTCATAGTTGTTTTGATTTGCATCTCTCTGATGATTAGTGATGTGGAGTATTTTTTTCATGTGCCTTTTGGGCATTTGTATTTCTTCTTTATCAAAGTGTCTGCCCATTTCTTCTCCCTTTTTTTTTTGATGGGATTAGGTGTTTTTTTCTTGTAGAGTTCTGTCATTGCCTTGCATATTTTGGATATTAGCCCCTTATCTGATGGGTATTGGGTGAATCAGTGGGTGGCTCTTGTATCCTGGGCACTATTTCCTTTGAGACTTTACCCAATTTTAAACTGTATTATGAACGTATATTCATTAAAACAGCTTGGTACTGGAATAAAGACAGACCATCAAATCAGTGGAATAGACTTGAGTATTCAGAGAATGTATCCAGACATACAATCAATTAATCTTAGATAAAGGAGCAAAAAGGCAAAATGAAACAATGCAAACCTCTTCAACAAGTGGTGTTGGGACAACTGGTCAGTCACTTGCAAAAATACAAAAGAACTCAGATCTCCATCTAATATCATGCACAACAGTGAAATGTAAATGGATTAAAGACCTGGATATCAGACCCAAACCCATAAGGTATGTAGAACAACACATTGGTAAAACAGTTCAAGACATTGGGACTAAAAGTATCTTCAAGTAGGAAACAACACTCTCAAAACAATTTGAACAGAGTTAAACGAATGGAACTATATTAAGCTAAGAAGCTTCTGCACCTCAAAAGAAATAATACGCAGGATACAAAAGTCACCCACAGAATGGGAGAAGCTATTCACCCAATACCCATCAGATAAGGGGTTAATATCAAAGTTATACAATGTAATGACAGAACTTTATAGAAAAAAATCTAACCCCATCAAAAAATGGGGAAAAGAAATGACCAGATAATTTCTCATAGAAGAAATACTAATGGCCAAAAGGCACATAAAATGTTCCATATCACTAATCATCAGGGGGATGCAAATCAAAACAATGAAGTACCATCTCACACTACAGAGACTGGAGTGGATGTGGGGAGAAAGAACTCTCCTTCACTGTTAATTGAGAATGCCATCTAGTCCATCCCTTATGGAAAACTATATGGAGATTCCTTAAAAAAACTAAAAATTGAGCTCCCATATGATCTAGCTATAACACTCCTAGGGATATACCCCAAGAACATAAAAACAAAATGCAAAAATTTCTTCCTCACACCTATATTCATTGCAGAATTATTTACAATAGCCAGAATCTGGAAAAAACCAAGATGCCCTTCAACAAATGAATGGATAAAGAAACGGTGGTACATATATACAATGGAATGTTATGCAGCTGTAAGGAGTGATGAAGTCATGAAATTTTCCTATACATGGATGTACATAGAATCTATTACACTGAGTAAAATAAGTCAGAGAAACACACACAGAAAATAGTCTCACTCATCTATAGATTTTAAGAAAAATAAAAGACATTATTGAAATAATTCCCAGAGATGAGGGCCAGAAGGAATGGCTCAAGATATGAAGCTCA
The DNA here is from genome assembly GCF_024139225.1 of Suncus etruscus. NCBI lineage: Eukaryota > Metazoa > Chordata > Mammalia > Eulipotyphla > Soricidae > Suncus > Suncus etruscus. Next base: position 71,156,694 of record NC_064863.1, on the reverse strand, counting down.
ACACAAATAATGGTGAGTGTAGTTAGAGAAATAACTGCACTGAGAACTATCATAACAATGAGGGAAGTAAATAGCCTGTCTCGAATGCAGGTGGGGGTGAGAGGGAGATGGGGGCATTGGTAATGGGAATGTTGCACTGGTGAAGGGGGATGTTCTTTTTATGAATGAAACCAAACTGCAATCATGTTTGTAATCATGGTGTTTAAATAAAGATATTATTAAAAAATAAAGGGTGTCCTCTCTAAAGTACTTATTGGAGAGGCTATATAGGTGGCTAATATTCTTCGGATCTTTAGAGCTACCATCTTTATTCTCCAAGCATGGCAGGGTTCTATTCTGTATTGTTTTTCCAGTGTGACCTTTTCCTGGTGGTGTTTTTTTGTGCTTGGGCTCTTTGCTCTTCTTCCTGCCTGTCTGGTTTCGTCCCTTCCTGGGCATTGCTGCTATGCCAAGGTCTGGCACAGTTACTTCGCTGGCAGAGTGGGAATACACATATGGTGCCAGTCTGCTTACCTTCCTTCTTGGTTAGTGCCATGCTCACCTCACTGCCACATGGGACTCTGCCTCTATCCCTTCACAAGTGGAGTAGGGTCAGGTTACTGGCTTTGCCGGTCTGGTTTTCTCCCATCCTTTGCATGGCTGTGCTCACCTTGTTGCCACCCAGGCTTGGTCCCCTAGTGGGTAGAGCAGGGCTGCACTTGCCACACCAGTCTGGTTTTGTCTCTCCTGGGTTGTCCTGCTCTTACCTCACTGCCTCACAATGGTCTAGCTCAATCTCATCGTGGGCAGAGCAGGCGCATGCTTACTCACTGAGTCCTTCTGATTTTGTCCTTTCCGAGGTGGTGTAGTGCTCACCTGCCATACCATTACCATATCAGGTTCTGGCTTGGTCCCTCTGTGGGTAGTGCAGGCCCCACTTCCTCGCCATGCTAGGTGGTGCCATGCTCATCTTGCTGTTACACAGGTGTCTATCTCAGTCCTGCTAGCTTTTAATTCACTGGCTCCAGTTCTAGCTCTTGTCTGTCCCGGTTCTTGTGTCACTTGAAGATTTGGAACATCTGTCATTGCATCTTTTTAAAAGTTAAAGATATTTTTTTGAACAAATATATTCTTTTTCTTTAACTTTTAAAAATTATTTCAACACTGTTGTTTGCAAGGTTGTTCATAATACAGTTCTTTTTTCAGTTACAAAATTATTTATGGTTGAGTTTTAGTCATAGAGTGTACTGGTCCCTTCACCACTGCACATTTCCTACCATCAATGCCCCACACCCCATGCCCTTTCTCCTGCCTGCCTCAGTGGCAGATATTTTTCTTCTGATAATACTTGCCCAGGTATGTCACTTAAATTAGAAGCGATGAAGTTCTTAAGGAAATTAATTCCTAAGATGCTCTTTTGATTTGGTGTCAGAATTGAGGCCATTTCTGTTATTTTTCTCCAATTGTACCTTATTTATTCCTCATATTCCTTGCTTCCATATGCAGATTTTAGAGTGTGGGTTCTTTTGACTGATTATTTAAGTTCCAGTGAGGTGGAACAGCAAGATTGTTTGTCATGACTCTCATCAATGGCAAATTAGTTTAGTCTGCCTTGGTTTATTCTTTTTGACAGCTTCATGTTTATTTCAAATCACAGCATCTGAAAAAGAAGAGACATAAAAGATAATGTAGATAACTTGATCCGTTTTTATTTAATTAAGTGAATAATAGCATCATCAAAAATGTGTTTAAGACTCTGACCCAGACACAAAAGGAAAATGAACCTGAGAAATTAAACGAATTAGATTTTCTTAGTAGTTTTAAAGTAGTTTTACTTTAGTTTTTGTTTTGTTTCATGGGCCACACCTGGAAATACTCGGGTCTCTGCACTGATAAATTACTCCTGGGGGTGCTTAGCAGACCAGATATGGTCCCTGGGATTTAACTCAGTCAGCCACATGCAAGGCAAGTACCCTGCCTGCTATACTATTGCTTTGGCCCTACTGGTTTAATTCCCGGCATCCCATATGGTCCCTTGAGCCTGCAGGAGTGATTTCTGAGTGCAGAGCTAGGAGTAACCTCTGAGTGCCCCAGGTGTGACTCCCAAAACAAACAAAACCAAAAAATAAAAGGAAAACAAGATTAGGTTTTATTTTTGGAGTAGAAAATATAGTCAGTACTTTTTCATAATTCTTAGGTTTCTAGGAAGTGTTTTTACATTTAGTGTATGTGCATAAATGCATACATACTTACACATTATTCCTGGTAACGTGTAACTTTCATATGTGGGTTATTATCATTTTATAGTTTATATGCACGTTATATCAAATATTTCTTTAGAGACAATAAGAAAATAAATCATTGGCATGAGAAAACACTGGCATTACAAGGTATTCATTGGGAATAATTCAGCCTTTCACAAGCAAATGAGAAAGATTATAGGATTAGACCAAATCCTGGATTCCTTTTCCTCTCAGCCCATCTGTATTCATTACAGTTGAAAGATAGACAAATGAAACTATTGGTAGCTCAGTCTTTAGAGCTTTATAACAATTTAAAAGCATGAAAAAAGAGAAAATGGAAAAATCTTATCAAAGGTTGGAAATGATCATATTGAATAGCTGAATTTTTCAGTTTAATGACAATGAAGAATGGAGATAGGTGTTGTAAAGTATATGACTTCATTATTGATATCACTCATTATTTTCAATTCCAAAGAATTGAGCTTTTAAAAGCTTCTGTCAAAATATAGAACTGACAGTTGGGCATATCCTGGAGGAAATAAAATGGGTCAGTGATTTTCAGTTCTACATAAACTGCATAGGACAAGCCGACAGCCTTGGCTGAAAACACATCAGAAATCTGTACTTCTTTGTATTGTTTTCCTAGTTATTGCCTTTGTATGCTTTGGGAATTCCAGGACTGTGTATTGAGAAGATGGAAAGGTTGCACATGAAATAAATAGTGTTAGTGTTTCCCCTGATATGCAATTCATCTCCCTTTATCCCAAAGCAACTCTTCCAGCCCAGGAATCCAACCTTTGCTATATTTGCTAACACAGTTCATAGACTTTAAAGAAAACTGAGCCCATCCAGTTCCAGTGAGTTTGTGGCTGGTGCCAGGCAATTCCATCATCACATTGATTGACTCTGGAATAAAAATGTGTATAGTCACTGACATTTGCTGGAGACCTTGGCTAAAACATTTTTTATAGGATTAATGGCCACAAAAGAAATGCCTTATTTTCCTCTGACTTTGATTTTGATTTTAGTCTTGAAACGACTGCAGTCAATTTAAACTAAAAGCAGGGAAATAGAAGGAACTTCAAAAAAATAAAGCTGGAATCCTTATCAAATCATTTATAACTTCTACTTTTATGATCTGAGCTCATACATTTGCTAAATTGTGCAAATTTAAGTGACTGAGTTATTTTTATTTGGTTGGTTTGTTTTTTGGGCCACACCCAGCGATACTCAGGGATCACTCCTGACAGGGCTCCAGGGACCATATGGGGTTTGATAAATTAAACCCAGACAGGCCACATGCACAAAAAAGTGACTTGCCTATTAATCTATCACTCCTGCCCCCTTTAAATGGCTGTTTTTTTTTTTTTAAAGAAATTAAGGGATATTATTTCTCCCTCCATTGTTGTCGATGCTGTAGTAAACAGGAGTTGCATTCACACCTGGCACTAGTGTTTTTAGTTAGGGTGCTTGACTGGGCTTGCACTTTAGGTTGCAGTACTCACATACTTATCCACAGTGCTCACTGAGACTTACTGTGTTTTAGTTACGGTGCTTGCATAAATGCTTACCAGGCTTTTTGCACTTAGCTGATGCACAAGTTTTGGTTGTAGTTCTCACCACAGGTTGCTGTGTTCCTCACAAGTACATGAGGGACTCCTCCAAAGTCACACTTCCTGGCCATGATTGATGCCCACACATAATTTTATTTAAGAATTTTCTATTTAGTTCAAGAATCCCGATTTACAAAGTTGATAATTGTGTTTTAGGCAGATAATATTTCAATACCAATTCCACCACTGGTGTCACCCATTATTTTTTTCACTTGTGTTACTGGCTGTGGGTTTCACCTGTTTTTTGTGGTGCTTACACATCTATGGCTGTGGAGCCATGCCAAGGTTCACAAGCAGCAGAATTACTGAGCTTAAAAAACAGAACTGCCTGGATGATAATTGGTGCTTGTGAGACATTGAGCATACGAACTTGTGACAAAATATGCTTATAAGGCACTCACTCTAAGTTCAGTTACTATGTCTTAAAGTCCCTAATAGCATACTCTTTCTTGAAGCCAAGAATATTTCTATTGGTTCAGGAGGCTTATTTCAAGCTCAGGGCTTCTTTTTTTAATTTTTAATTTTTAATTATGAGAACAAAGATGCAAAGAAAGAGGACAAGGTAAAGTTACTGTGGAAGAACAATCACTTATAAACAGAATTCTCAGAAAATGTCCCCTTGCTGATATCTTAACTTTGAACTTTCAGCCAAAGAACATTAAGATAAATAAAACAGAACCCATGTACAATTACTTTGTCCCTCAAGTCCCCAGATTGTAATACATTATAATATTGCTTAGCAGCACACAAAGCAATTTAAAGCCATAAAACTTATGTAACCCCTTAAACATTAAAGGCATAGTATTTTTTTTACATTTCCATGCACATGCATATTAGTTTAAGTTAACTTCAAAAGTTTAAGTGGTTTTTTTTTTAAGGATTAGAGTCAAAGGAGCACAGTAAAAACGGTGTTAGAGTGGCAATTATTGTTTGCATCGGCCCACCAAAATATGAGGGACATGTAAAGGAAAAACTTTGGCCTAAAATTAAGGAGACCCTACCCCTGAAGTTTCCTGGCATAACACCAACTCTAGGCTCCAGGCAAGCTAGTTTGTCCAATCCAAGATATTGTCTGTAGTGCAAACACACTTTTATTTTTCACACAGTCTCTGTTGTTGGTATCATGGCCTAAGTGTTACAGGGTTTCTCCATCCTTGAACTATACTCTTTTGGGAATAACTGCTGCCTCCATACATGTTCATTTACTCTCCCATAGGTCCTTTAGTGGTGTATGGAAAATTTCTGCTCCGTCATGGATGATAAAATCAGACCTCTGTATCTAGAGATCTTGGTCTCTGCACTGGTCAAAGAATGCAGCCTATGATGAAGTCTTTCTTTATGGTTCTAGACGTTCTGTTCCATCACTGTTGTTTTAATCAGTCTTCTGTAGTTGGTGGTCTTGGTTTTTGGACTGATCCGAGGATGGAGCCTAGGATAGAGTCTTTCATTATGTTTCCAGAATACCTGTTCAGTTGCAGTCGTCTCAGTCAGACCTCTGGAATTAGAGATCTTGGTTGTTGTACAGATAGATCATAGGCCAAAGCTTAGACTAGGAATTTTTATTGGTCCCAGGATAAGTTCTACCCCATCATGGTTGTCACAGTCAGTCTTTTGTAGATAGCGATCTTGGCTTTTGCACACATCAAAGGATGACAAGTCTTTTGATTTTATTTTATCATTAGATGATGAGATAAGACAACCTGCTCTTAGATCAAATTGTTGCCACTTCCTCATTGTCAGGATATCATCTCAAAGCTGGCGTATGTTGGTGTCAGAAAAATATTAAGAATGTCCCCAAGGGAGTTTGGTTCCTGGGGCTGTTGCGGGAGCTGTGTTAGTTCTATGTCTGGGATCTAGGTTTGGATGGTTGGTGTTTAATCACCTGGTGTCTAAGTTGGGTCCACATGACATATGCTCAAGTTGGGAGGTGCCTCTGTATTATAAAAAGGTATGAGTTCTTATCCCTAGTAGATAAGAGCTTGTTTCTCTATGTAACATTTCCCCTTTTTTTAGTATGCCTTTGCAGGAAGAAATGGTGCTACATTATATTGCTGGTGCATTTGGGGGTGGGAGTGCCAGGCTCCATCCTCTCTGTGCCCTAGTTTTGACCTGAGCTATTATCTTAGACAAGACTTTTATTGTAGGTTTTGTACCAAGCAGAACTAAAAGAGGTGAAGGTGAGGAAGGGAGAAAAACAGAAACAAGACAAAAAAATAAATATATATGTATGTATATATATATACTCATATATATATACATAAAGAAAAAAATTAAAAATGAGTTAAAAATGAGTTAAAAAATGGGGCCGGGTAGGTGGCGCTGGAGGTAAGGTGTCTGCCTTGCAAGCGCTAGCCAAGGAAGGACTGCGGTTCGATCCCCCGGCGTCCCATATGGTTCCCCCAAGCCAGGGGCGATTTCTGAGCACATAGCCAGGAGTAACCCCTGAGCATCAAACGGGTGTGGCCCAAAAACCAAAAAAAAAAATGAGTTAAAAAGTAATTAAGGGAACAAAGTGATGCAAGAGACTACCTTACAGTTGGGGATAAACAGGTTAAGAGATAGTATTACATAGGTCTTAAACTTATAAAGGAAAAGGCTTCCCCCTTGTCTTTTTAGATTTTCTTGGGTGTGGGATCCAGGGCACATTTTCATTACACACCCTGGTCTTCTTGAGATTTTGAAAAGATTTGTGGCAGAGAGGTCTTGGGTAGATTTCTTGCCCTGGGGATCCTTTAGAGCTGAGTATGGTATCAAACAACAGTCTATGTTTGGGAGAGGTGAGAAGGGGGGGCCACACAGTATAAGTCAGCAGGGGTGTTGGTTGTAGTTTCTTGCTGGGGACGAGGGGTGGGTCTGAGTGGGTGTCCCTTCACTTGGGTGCTGGGTAATGGCTTTTGGGGTAGGAGGTAGGTCTTGATACCTAATGGGTTAAGAACTGAGGGTAAAAGTTTTAATAAGGTGGGATATCAGGTTGGGATTGGGGGGGTGAAGGGATAGTAGGATTTCTGAAAGGGGGAGAAGGGATAGTATACATTAGCCTCAAAAAAGGAATTGGAGAGAATTTTTTATCTTTCCTTTGTTTATTTATAAATATATTTTTATTTGAGTAACATGATTATAGTTGGGTTACAGTCACAAACAGAACACCCCCCCCCCCTTCACCAGTGTGACATTCCCTCCTCCCAATGCATCCCTCCCATCCCATGCCTGTATTCGAGACAGGCATTCTACTACAGTTATTTGTTTTTATGTTCAGTAAATTGTTTTTTTTTCTTAAAGGATAAGTGTTAAAGAAAAAGTAGTAAAGGTGTGACAGTGGCAATCGCCATAGTTTGCATAGGCCCAGAAAAATATGGGGAAAATGGAAAATAATCCTTGGCCTGATTACAAGAAGACCTAACCCTCAAGATTTATTGGCATAAGACTGACTCTGGGCTCCAGGCATACCAGTCTTTCCAACCTGAGTCATTCTCCAAGGTTTCAGTGAAACTTTTTCACACTTTAGGAGTTGTTGGTATCAGGTTCATATATTTAAAGATTCTGGATTCTATTCATTTCTTTCATTGAAGTCAGGCTGATGTGGAGCATCCTCTAGTTTCATCACACCATTAGATGTGGAGTGATCTGCCCTGCAAGCAGGCTGTTGCTGGGTCCTCTGGGTGTTGAGAGCACTCTTTGGAGTAAGTCAATGCCAGAGCAGTAGTAGGAATTCCCTGGTAGAGGTTTGGATCCTGGTAATGTTATAGACAATTGTGGTTGTTTCCATAGATGTTATCCATTGTTCAGGTGTGTATGGGTGATGCCCATTCTTCTGAGGCTTAAGCCAAATCATTATGCCAATGTTCATGGTATAAGGCCTAACTGCATTACCAAATTTGTGTTCCCATCTCTATTAGATAAGAACTTGTTTGCATATGTATATTTTCTTATTTTAATGTGCCTATGCAAAATAGAAACAATGCCACAAGATATTGTTGGTGCACCTGGGGGCTGATGAATAAATTCCAACATTCCCCGTAACTTGGTTCAAACATGCATTCTATACAGAGATACTCTTCTACCAGTATTGCTTATAAAACAGATCTCACAGGGCGAAAAGCAAACAAATAATCAAATAACAAAACCAGTGGACAAAATTGTCACTATATGAGGATATTCAAAAAGAGTTACAGATGTTAAGAGAATACATCTGAGATATACAAAGGAGATACACGTGTCCCTTTTATGTTTTAGAAATAGTCAAGAGGGAGGGTGTTGTTTCTGAGACTCCACTTTGGTCTGTGATTTTGCCAAGCGAAGAGTGCATGGAGCCATGTTATTCCCGTGTTGCCTGCTGAAGCTTCCGACTCCCCGAGAGGCATTTGCTTCCTAATTGCCGGAAGCTGGAAGTTCATCAGTCCCATTCCCGCCCCCAGCAGGAACAGGAAAGCCAGGGGTCTCCTTTAAACTGCTCCTCGCCAGAACCCACTTGCTGGGACCCTGAGCAGGTGGCCATGGGTAACCCTGGGGACTGGGAGGAAGGAGAGAGAAGGCTGTGGGGGGCAGCCGAGGCTGCATCTTCCGCTTAGCTTGGGATTTCTGTCTTTTCAATGGTTTTGAAGAGCCTGTGGATCAATGGTAGTAATTCTTCTCAGAATGTTTGATAGAATTCACCTGTAAAACCATCTGGACCTGGACTTTTGTTCTTGAAGAATTTCTTAATTATGGCTTCAATTTCATCTGAAGTGATTGGCCTGTTTAGACTTTCTAAATCCTCCTTTTCCAGTCTTGGAAGATGGTATTTTTCTAAGAATCTGTCAATTACTTCTGGATTTTCCAGCCTGAGTATAGTTGTTCATAATAAGTCCTCATAATGTGTGTAAATGTAAGGATAAATGTTAGGCTGGCATTTATTTTTTAGAGGCTTTAGTGAAAGTGACACAAACATGTTTATATATTCATGAAAAGTTTTTGAGAATTCTTCCTAGAGAGGAACTCTCTTATTTTATGGTCATGAGCTCAAATAATTGATATGACATCTTATTTAAAAATGAGAGGAAGAGGATGGAGAAATACTATAATGAGTAAGGCACTTGTAATGCATGCAGCAGACCCAGAAGATGGCCACTGAGCCTACCAGCAATGATTATTGAACAAGCACAGAGCCAGAAATGCACTGGCCTTTGGGTGTGACTCTAATAGAAAAACAAATTTAAAAAAAAGGGGGGAAATTTCTAAAGGGTTAACATACATTTATATAAAAATGCAGGAAAGAAAAATCAATGTTTTGATTCCGATCATGAGGATGCATCCATTATCAAATTACTAGTATGAACACTTTATTTTCAAACAGAGAGAGGAATAAAACCTCCAGCAGGCACGAAAGCTGAACAAATGCTCTTGTCTCTAGTTATAACATGGGTAACAAACTTGGTAACAGACTATTTGGAATGACAACGACCTCATTTCTTCCATTCAAATCTGTTTTTCAAAATCATTTATGTAAAGCCTTTCTCATGCTATCTAAAATTTTATCTTGCCCAGTGTTTTATTTCTCTCACTGCTTCATGTTTTGCTGTAAGATTTGTTCTCAGAAGCAGAATCATAGACAAGTATTTGAGATCAAATGTTTTATGTGGATGAACACAGGATGAGCAGAAAGGATTTGGTAGAATGACACCTGGTAGAGAAGAAAGTCAATTCAGAGTGTGGTCATTGGCAAATTGGACTCAGTTCTGCTGAGGACCTCCACAACTGCCTGGACTCACAACACTTAAGGCATGAGGATATATAGTATGAATGAGTGTTTACCAAATCTCATCAAAAGCAGCCTTGGGGTGGGAGGGGAGTTGGTGTGTGGAATAGGGATTGGGACTTGAACTTCTCACTACTAGGTGAGTTTTTCTGCGCTAGGTAAATGTCCTCTAGCTGGTAGAAAATCACTGAGTTTTTCAGTGCTCAAAATAAGGAAATAAGCCCTGATTATTGGTGAGTGTGGCCAAACACTCAACAAAAACAAACAAAAATGACACAGAAAAGGAAAGTTGGAAGTAGCTTTGGATGCATTAATCTAGGAAATCTGGGCAGCGTCCTGAGAGTATCTGTGAGAGAACTTGACTCTCTACGGTATTGTAAAATAAAATAAAAATAATCCACGAATTGGTGAGACTGCCCCAGGAAGTTTCTAACCCCTTTGATGGATGGTTCTGATGAAGCAGGGTATTGGCAGAGAAATAATACAACCAGTGAAAGATTCATTGGAGACAGTCTGCTTTTACTTCATGGTCGCTTTCTCTCCTATGTGCTCTCCTTCTGCCATGTGCTCTCTCTCCAGAATTCAAATCCAGAACTCTATTTTTTTTAAACCAACTCCCATATTGAGGGAAGATCAGTCAGTTACAACTGTAACAATCTAGTGGGCTTTTACATCTCAAAGGAAGAGGTTACTGGGAAGGGGAAGTTGGGGGGAATACCTTTGTTTAGGCTTTTCCTAGGTTCACCATACATTGTATGTATTCTGTATACTATATGGTTTACTTGTTTATCTTTATGTCTGCAATAATGTTCTTTGTCTCCCACTGTAAGGAAAATTTCATATAGAATGGAATTCATCTGTTTCATTCAATGAATTTATCACTCAGAATTTTATAGTTGTATTAAATATTCAGTATTTATAGTATTTATAGTAATTAGTGTCTGCCTGAATTACTTGCTCTCCAAGTTGAAGAAATATAAGAGAGAGATGACAATAAGATATTTTTAATGTTGTAATGCTTAATTTTGGTGACAAAAACATAACTGTGATGTCATGAAATGTTAGGTCAGAGAAAGAGAAATGGGATTGGAAGAGAAAATGCAAATAAGAGATTTGAATGCATACCTGAGGCACTTTCATAGAGAGCTGCTTTGATAGCTGGGCCTGCAAACCCACATCCAAAGTTCAAATTTCAGGCATATGACTTTCAAACACCACTCTCATCACCTTGATCTCTCTATCAATATTCTCCACTTACTTCCTATTTTTTAGCTTGTGATTTGTTTGTTTTTGGTCACATCCAGCAGTACTCAGGAGATACCCCTGGCTCTATGCACAGAAATTGCTCCTGGCAGGCTCAGGGGACCATATGGGATGCAGGGATTCAAACCACCATCCTTCTGCATGCAAGGCAAACCCCTACCTCCATGCTATCTCTCCAACCCCCCCTTTTTATAATTTTTATTGTGACCAAAATGAATTACAAATCTTTCACAGTGATATTTAAGGTGCATAGTGACAATGAATCAGGGCCATTCCCACCACTACTATTGTCCTCTCTCCACTCCTATTCCCAGCATGCATCCCTTATCTCCCTCATTTGACCCACAGCAGACTGCTAGTGTAACTGCTCCCCTCTGTGTATAGTTTGTTGTAGATTGGGTATTGATTTTATTGTCGTTGACTTTGGGTTTGGTGTTTGAGTTTGATTTTTTTTTTCCACTCAATGTTCATACGGCTGTTTGGTCCTGGTACCCTCCATTTCCCCCCTCAATTCATGAGGCAGAACAAAATGATTCAAATTATGTGGTTCTGTTGGAAAAAATAAGAAACAACAAAATAAAGAAAGGAGTCTGTCTAAAGGTTATAAATATCAATGTAAAAGAAGAAAAGGAAAAGAGAAGAAAAACAAAACAAAACAGCAACTACCAAAATATTCACCCAGCTTCTATAAACAACCATCATCAAATAATAACCACGAGAACAAAAGAAAACAATTTAAAAAAAGGAAGAAAAAGGAAAGAGAAAAATAGAGAAGAAAAAGAAAACAAAGGAAGGAGGGCTGGTGTGGCAAGGTTTTGTGTTTTTTTTTTTTGTATAGGCACAGTAAATATTGGGGGAAATTAGGGGAATTCCCTTGGCCTAAGAGGTACAGGGTTTCTCCACCTTTGAAGCAGACTGCTATGGAAACAACTACAGGCTCCATACACTCTCATTTTCACACCCGAAGGTCTTTTTATGGTGCCAGGAAACTTTCTGCTCAGTTGTGGATGATAACATCACATAGACGGGTATATTTTAAAACTAGTTGATTATAGTTTGGATCTCATACTTTCAATTTTGTTGGTTCTATGGTTTATATATATATATATATATATATATATATATATATATATATATATATATATATATATATATATATATATATATATATATATATCACCTTAAAAACATGCATGCCGGGCCCGGAGAGATAGCATGGAGGTAAGGCATTTGCCTTTCATGCAGAAGGTCATTGGCTCAATTCCTGGCATCCCATATGGTCCCCTGAGTCTGCCAGGAGCGATTTCTGAGCGTGAAGCCAGGAGTAAACCCTGAGCTCTGCTGGGTGTGACTCCAAAACCAAAAAAAAAAAAAAAAAACAAACCAAAAAAAACAAAACCCCCCAAAAAACATGCATGCCTATTGACTTACATCTTATTTACCCAGAGCCTTCCTTCCTTCCTTCCTTCCTTCCTTCCTTCCTTCCTTCCTTCCTTCCTTCCTTCCTTCCTTCCTTCCTTCCTTCCTTCCTTCCTTCCTTCCTACCTTCTTTCCTTCCTACCTTCCTTCCTACCTTCCTTCCTTCCTTCCTTCCTTCCTTCCTTCCTATCTTCTTTCCTTCCTTCCTTCCTATCTTCTTTCCTACCTTCCTTCCTTCCTATCTTCTTTCCTTCCTTCCTTCCTATCTTCTTTCCTACCTTCCTTCCTTCCTTCCTTCCTTCCTTCCTTCCTTCCTTCCTTCCTTCCTTCCTTCCTTCCTTCCTACCTTCCTTCCTTCCTTCCTTCCTTCCTTCCTTCCTTCCTTCCTTCCTTCCTTCCTTCCTTCCTTCCTACCTTCCTTCCTTCCTACCTTCCTTCCTTCCTTCCTTCCTTCCTTCCTTCCTTCCTTCCTTCCTTCCTTCCTTCCTTCCTTCCTTCCTTCCTTCCTTCCTTCCTTCCTACCTTCCTTCCTTCCTTCCTTCCTTCCTTCCTTCCTTCCTTCCTTCCTTCCTTCCTTCTTTCCTTCCTTCCTTCCTTCCTTTTCTCCCTCCTTCCTTCTCTCTCTCTTCCTCCCTCCTCTCTCACTCCCTCTTTCTCCCTCTCTCCTTCACTCCCTCTGTCTCCCTGTCTTCTTCCCTCTCTCCCTCACTTCCTTCCTCCCTCTCTCTTCCTCTCTTTGTAGCATACTTTGGATGTAATTATTACTTCTGAAAAGAAAACTCTGAGTCAGCATATTTTAATAGTTCAGTCGCTATAAAAAGAATAAATTTGGCTTGTATCATTTTATATAGCTCATCTCTTTTTTCTGATATTGGTGGTATTTATTAAGAGATATAGAGCAATAATTTAGAATTGACCTTTGTAGATCTAAGTTTTGATAACCCATTTTTCCTTGTATTGGAACAAGAAATGTGAAATAAATTTGTGTGTAACTGCTTGGAGACAGGCTAAGGTGGTGAGTGGGAGATTAGGAATATTGGTTAATGGAAGGTCATACTAGTGGTGGGATTGGTATTTGAACATTTAATTTCTGAAACTACTGTGTTATGAACAACTTGGTAAATCATGGTATTATAATAAATATTAGGGAAAAAGAATTCATCAAGCTGAAAGCCCCTTCAAGTTATATTTATACAAAATCTAACTTCGGATTTTTCTTTGTGATCAAATCAGTGGGCAGCCAGAGAAATAGATGGTCCATAGCTCCAATTATTATTGTTGACATTTCTTAATGTTGTTTCTTACTGGTATTGTTTCTGTATCCAACAATGGTATATGTACTATTTTAAAACGATTCACTGAGATATTCAGAGTTGGTTAGCATATTATTTCTATGTTCAAAAATTATTACTTTTTCCTAGTTTCTGAGGTGCTCAGGATTTATTCCCAGTTTTTTGTTTCGGGCTTACTCCTAGTTTTGGGCTCAGGGCTTATTCCTAGTTTTGTGTTCAGGGATCACAGTTGGTAGTGCTCAAGGGACCATATGGAGTGATAGGGATTGAATCCAAGATAGATGCAAGTCACACCTTACCTGCTATACTCTCTTTGGCCCCACAACACAGATTTTAAATATATATATATATATATATTTCACCTGGAAGAAAAGTGTAAAAATATTTCTTTTATGCAGGCATATTGGGTTGAAAGTAAACCTTAAATAGTGGTTAACTTAGAATCTTTAGTAAATTAGGTCATCATAAAAACATTTCTGAATGTTGTTTATCATGTTATTAAGTTGGGCATTGCACAAAGCAAAAGGGTTATATACAAATCCCTGTAGAGAATTAAGCATGTTAGAGTATGACTATTATTTATCAAGCTATACTAGGAGTGTCTGTGAATCAAGGCATTAGAAATTCTGGGACTTTTCTGTCCCAGGATGGTATTTTGATGACAGCAAATCAACTAAATCATTAGGTCATGTAGGATTTATTAAAACCACATAGGTCTTTCCAGAGTCTTTGGTGTTTTCTTACAAGAAATAGCACACAACAAATGGCATGAACGAGCAAACAGATATTCCATGTATTTGAGCAAAGATTGAGAAATGAATGGACAATGAAAAGCCTTAAAATTCTGTTTAAAAAATTCAATACAATAAATTGTACATTTTAAGCTACAAATTCCCTTGGTATTCCATAAAGGTTTTCTCTCAAGTAAAACAATGGCATGCTGGAATAATAAATTAGCAGATACTTCCATTGGCTTTAAGTATTCTTGTGTTGCAAATCACTAGTTTTATTAGATGACAGACAGAACTGCAGTTTAATGCTGCTTTATAAAAAAAAATCCATAGCAATTTAATCTAATTTTAATGATTCTGGAAAACAATAGTTCGTATTCAAAATATCCTGCTTGCTCACATTCCTATTTCCTAGTTACCTCTGTTAAAGTGAATGTGATTCGTGGACTTTTGTGGCATTTTCCCCCCTCCTTAGCACTATATGAATCCAACTCTATTTATCTTTACTTGCCTAAGACATGTCTTCTCTCCTAGCATATTTTAGCATTTTGCACATGTCTACACTTAATTAACATATTCATTTTATTTCTAAGCTCATTGCAAGATGATCAAAAATAATTCATTTCAACATGTAAATCCATTTGACATTTGTTCATGGAAATTGTACATAATAGCATACCTTTATATTTTAGAGAAAAACTGAAAATAACTCTTAAGTCTTGCTTTAGAAAATAGGAATAAAAAACTGATAAAAAAAACAAAGAATATACTTTAACTCTTTCTTGTTTGCCTTCTAATTTCATTTGTTTATCTACATATAACTCTTTACTTACATGATATCTCCATTGTATGAAAGCTATGCTATTTTCTGGCAAATTCTTTTTTTTTTTAATATAATTTTTATTTTGATCATAGTGTCTTACATATTGTTGACAATAACATTTTAGGTACATATTTACATAAAATCAGGGGGGATTCCCATCCCCAAATTGTCCTCCCTACTCCTCCGTTGTTGTCCTACCTCCCATTTCCTCTTCCCTCACCCCCAGGGCGGCTAGAATATGTGGTCCCCTCTGTATCCAACCACAAATTCTATGGAAATCCTGGAATGCTTCATGTGCACTTTCAATAGGTCACAATCTTTTGTTCTTTGGCATGGCTGGAACAATTTATCTCATATAGACTCAGCCTAAAAAACAACAGCACTAAAACTGTGTTTTAGTATTTTCTGGTTATTAAGTGTAAACAGTACTGGTTATACATATCTTTCATATATCTCAGGGTAAGATATCATGCTGCTGTTAGAATTCTACAAATATTAATATTAAGATTGAACATAAAGACATAGTTATTTTACCTGCATGGTTTCTTGCATGATATTTTACCTTTATACAATATTGGTAGGATTATCTTTACCAATAGCAAGTAGTTTGATAATAAAATGTTAGAGTGTACCTGTATTTATATTGATATTTCTGTACAAATGCTTTTAGTGTGATGATATCTATTAATGTTCATTTTAAGCAAAACTAAGTCCGTTTCTCTTTCTATTCTGGTAACCTCAGCCTTGCTGTCCGAATGAAAGATTCATCTTGATTTGGTTTTGTTTGTTTTTGTGACTTAAAAAATTCCACATCTTAATTAAATCATCCGAATTTTAAAAATATTTTATTAAATTTTTGGGCTTACATCTAGTGAGACTGATCTGAGAATCTAACTTGTATAATATCTATCCTCAGATTTTTATGTAGGCATGGGATCTATCTTAGAGAATGAACCTCAGGCATTGAAGAAGAATGTGTATCCAGTTTTGGGGGAATAAAGAGCTCTCTGTGTATCTAATAAGCCACTCTCTTCTATTTCTCCCTTCAGAGACAGTATATTCTTGTTGAGTTTTAACCTTGTTGACCTATCAATGGGTGACAGGGCAGTGTTAAAGTTTCTCACTATAATTGTGTTGCTATTGATGTCTTTCTTCAAATCTATTAGCAATTGTTTTAAATGTTTTGCTGGCCACTCAATGGATGCATAAATGTTTAGGAGTGTGGTTTCTTCCTGATGTACATATTCCTTGATTATTAAGAAGTATCCATCTCTGTCCTTACAACTTTTGTTTGTTTGTTTGTTTGGGTCACACCTGGCAGTGCTCAGGGATTACTCCTGAAATCTACACTCAGAAATCTCTCCTGGCAGGCTCAGGGAACCATATGGGATGCTGGGATTCAAACCACCTTCCTTATGCGTCTAAGGCAAATGCCCTACCGCTGTGCTATCTCTCTGACCCCTGTCCTTACGACTTTTAAGTGTAAAGTCTGTGTCATCTGATACTAGTATGGCCATTCCAGCCTTTTAAGGGAGTTGGTTGCTTGAATAATTGTCCTTTAACATTTGGCTTTGATTCTATATTTGCTCTGACTATGCAAATGTGTTTTTGCAGGCAGAAAAATATTGGATTAAACTTTTTGATCTATTTTGCTATTTATTTATCATGTTACATTTAGTTCATTGATATTGAGAGAGATGATTGTCATGGAATTATATGTCATCTCTTTGTAGGAGTTTGCTGCATTTGTTGGGTCTGCCTTGCTTTGAAGTAGACATTTAGTTCTTTTATTTATTTATTTATTTATTTATTTATTTATTTATTTATTTATTTATTTATTTATTTATTTATTTGTTTTGTTTTTGAGCCACACCCTGTGACGCTCAGGGGTTACTCCTGGCTATGCGCTCAGAAGTTGCTCCTGGCTTCTTGGGGGGCCATATGGGACACCGGGGGATCGAACCGCGGTCCGTCCTAGGCTAGCGCAGGCAAGGCAGGCACCTTACCTCCAGCGCCACCGCCCGGCCCCAGACATTTAGTTCTTTTAAGGCTGGTTTTGACTCTGTAAAGTTTCTGAGCTGTTATTTACCCATGAAACTGCATCCTTCCTTCAAACCTGAATGTCAGTCTGGCTGGTAAAGAATTCTTGGCAAAACATTTATTTTATTTGAGTTTTGTCAAAATATCCCACCACTGCCTTTGGGCCTTATAGATTCCTTGTGATAAATCTGCTGTAAATCTGAAGGATGGTCCTTTGTATGTAATTTCCCTTTTTGATCCTGCTGCTTTCAGTAATCTGTTCTTATCTGTGGCATTCATCATTATGACTGTATGTGTCTTGGGGTGTTTCATTTGGATCTCTGATAGCTGGAACTTCTCAGTCATCCAGGGTTTGGTTGCATGCACTCTTTAGCTCTGGGAGTTTCTCAGCAATGATGTCCTTGACTGTTGATTCTTCATGTTGATTTTCTTCCTGAGCCTCTGGGACTCTAATGATTCTTATGTTGTTTCTACTGAGTTTATCCAAGACTTCTATTTTGTCTGTTCCTATTCTTTGAGGATTTTCTCCCCATTGTTTATTTATTTATTTATTTATTTATTTATTTATTTATTTTTGGTTTTTAGGCCACACCTGGTGGCACTCAAGAGTTACTTCTGATTATGTGCTCAGAAATTGCTTTTGGCTTGGGGGACCATCTGGGATGCCAGAGATCGAACTCAGGTTTGTCTTGAGCAGTCACATGCAAGGCAATCACCCTACTGGTGTACTATTAAACTGGCTCCTCATGATTTGTTTTAAGGCTCTTTTCCAACCTCTTCTGTTGATTGGAGTTATGTTATGCAGCTCATCTTCCACCTCACTGAGTATGTCCTCAGCAATTGTTACCTAACCATACTCTATCTAGTATGATGAGGCTTACTGGTGAGTTTTTCATTTTGTCTACCAAATTTTCAGTCCTGTTATTTAAGTTTGAAGTATTCTCATTTCTTTGTGTGTGTGTGTGTGTGTGTGTGTGTGGTTTTTGGTCACACCCGGAAGTGCTCAGGGGTTATTCCTGGCTCCATGCTCAGAAATTGCTCCTGGCAGGCATGGGGGAACCATATGGAATGCCAGGATTCGAACTGATGACCTCCTGCATGTAAGGCAAATGCCTTACCTCCATGCTCTCTGGCCCCAAGTATTCTCATTTCTGATTTTATATCCTCTTTTTTTTTCTTTGTGATTTGTTTAGTTCATTTCATAGTTTCTTTGAGTTCTTTGAACATTCTTCAGATTTCCTCTCTAAAGTCTTTATTAGAAAAGCTATATAGGTGGACCACAGAGTAACTGTGGTATTCTCATTGCAGCGGACTCACTTGATCCTGTCTGGGCCATGGGGTGGGGGCCACTCAGTGCCACCTCTGGAGGGCAGGCTGCTCACGACGCTGCTGCTTGCCACTTCTTGCTGAGTTCCTTCTGGGTTATATGACAGGTGCCACTTGCTGCCACTTTTCAGAGTGGGGGCAGCTCCTAGTTTCACTTCTTTTATGGTTTGAATTTACTTAGAGGAAAGCTAAAATCCTAGAGGAATAGTTTTCTCCTTTTAATCTTTGAGTTTTATATTAGTTGTGTGGCTGTGTGTTGTCAAATGTATGTAGTCAAATGTATGTAATATCCATACTGAGGTATGTAAAACTTTAATACTGAGGTATGTGAAATTTCCTTTATTACCATTTATGATGGATATTTTTATTCTTATTTTTGCCAAACCCAGTGATGTTCAGGGATTGCTCCTGACTCTGCATTCAGGGATCACTCCTGTCAGGGATTGGGATCACCATATGAGGTCCTGGGGATTGAACCTGGATCCATATGCAAGACATGTACCCTGCCCACTATATGAAATATTCTTGGCCCCAAGAGAGTCTTTTTATTTTATTTTATAAATATATATATTGAATCTTGTCCAAAGCTTTCTCTAAATTCACTGATATTTTTATCCTTTTTGTTCATGTGATATAATTGCTTATGTCAAACCATCCTTACATCCCTATTATAAATTCTGCTTGTTCATGAAATTCTGGTCCATGTAATATATTCCTGAATTCAGTTTTCAAAACTTTGTTGATTATTTTTGTTTTGTTTTTGGTCACACCCAACAGCATTCATGGGTTACTCCTGGCTCTGAACTCAAAAATTACTCCTGGTAGGCTCAGGGGAATCATATGAGATGC
Source organism: Suncus etruscus (assembly GCF_024139225.1). NCBI lineage: Eukaryota > Metazoa > Chordata > Mammalia > Eulipotyphla > Soricidae > Suncus > Suncus etruscus. The sequence goes on along the minus strand of NC_064863.1, from coordinate 71,137,382 downwards.
CCAGATCAAACCTCGGACAGCGGTGTGCAAGGCAAGTGTATCCACTGTGCTATTACTCCAACCCCCCTTTATTTGAGTTTTTGCATTTTTATTTGTTATTAATATTGATCTGTAACTTTTTTATGGTTCTTACCTAATTTTGGTTTCAGGGTAATGTTGATCTTGTAAAATAAAATATAGAAAGTATCTTCCTTTCTTTAATTTTTAATTGGTTCTGTTTTAGTCTGAGACCTTTGAATCTGGGCTCATGCACCCTTGAACTTTGAACTCTGGGAAAATTTTACTTAATGATTTTGTTAGATACTGATTTTTGAGAGCTTGTTTGGAGATTCTAGGAGGGGAGTTCAGCCACTCGTATACCCTCGACCAAAGAACGGTCTTTCTCTATTCGGGCAAGGCTGTTCTCTTCGACCGAGCATGCAGCTTCAAGAGGGATGCACATGGAGCGATGAGGGAGGAAAGGGACACCCGCCAAGTCAGCCAGATCAGCCAAATCAACCTTGGCGATCAATGGGGTGACAGATGTCGCAACCAGATCGCCCTCACATCCGCTACTGATTCTTTATTCAATTCACCTTCCTATTCCTTTGAGACTGGTACATTTTATATTATTCCTCTTGAATTCATTCAAAATTTTCTGCTGTGATGTTCATTTCTTCTCAGAAATTTATTTTATATACTATTAGTTTCATTATTAGAAATTCATTATTAGAAATTTCATGCATCCCATTTTGAGGCTCAACAATTTTTCTCAGTTGATTTTTTTCTGTTGATAAAGAACTTCTATTGATTTTTAATTTCATCTACCATAGTCTTCAGTTTGTCATTTCTGTTTGTAATATTCTAATTATGCTCTGATATTTTTCTGTGCTTTATTTACTAAGGAATCATCATTTCTTTTATTAATTTTTGAGACCAATGTGAATTACAAGTCTTACAGTTGTATTTCAGGTAATAGTGATTGTGAATTAGGGCCATTTCCATCACCAAAGTTTCCCTTCACCAAGTTTCCATACAGCATGCTTCCCATACTTCCATCCTAGCCCCCTGAACTGCTAGTGTAACAGGTCCTTTTTGTGTATAGCTTGTTGTGGTTTGGATCTATTGATTCTGTTGTTGTTGACTTTGTTTTTTTTTGTGGGGGAACACCTCGCGTTGCTCAGGGGTTACTCCTGGCTGTCTGCTCAGAAATAGCTCTTGGCAGGCACGGGGACCATATGGGGCACCGGGATTCGAACCAACCACCTTTGGTCCTGGATTGGCTGCTTGCAAGGCAAACGCCGCTGTGCTATCTCTCCAGGCCCCGACTTTGGTTTTGGTATTTAGATTTGACCATTTTTTATTTCCACTCAATGCTCCTGAGACCACTTGACACCTGGGTCCCATCCACTGGGAATCATAATTTCTTTGAGTTTGTTACCCATCTTTATTTCAGTGTCCCTAAAATCTTTATACAATAGGCTATAGAAATGGTTAGTATTTTGTCAAGCTAATGGGGCTATTATCTCCAGTTTTTGAGCTTAGTGAATTTTGCATTGCTTCCCATTGTCTGCTGTGCTAAGGCTAACTTTGATAGCTCACTCCATGGGAGTGCTCCAAGTTATTCAATCCCTAGGAGAAGTGAACTGTCCTAGGTTGTGGCTTTTCTTTTTTCTTTGTTTTCATGGTTATGATTTTAGTGACTGGAATGTTCAGAACTTGTTTGATATCCATTTTACACACTCTGAGTGATTAAGATACAATTCTCCATGGACACAGAGAACTAAACCAAGTGCTTTCTGAAGGTCATTTCTTTTTTTTTAAATAATATGTTTATTTAAACATCTTGATTACAAACATGATTGTGATTAGGTTTCAGTCATGTAAAGAACACCCCCCTTCACCAGTGCAACATTCCCACCACCAATGTTCCAAATCTCCCTCCATCCCACCCCGCCCCCACCTGTACTCTAGACAGGCTATCATAACCATGTGAATAAATGAGGGAACTGGGAAGCCTGTCTAGGTTGTGGCTTTTCACAGGAATATTAGTATTTAGTGTTGGATTGGAGAAGTAGGGCTATTAAGCAGCCACATAGTTCAATATTCATACACTGGAGGGTGAAGTTAGGACTCCATTTGGCCCCCAGTGTGTCTCCATTTATTTGATGATATAGATAAGCTGCTTTGAAATAGAAGGCAACAGGTAACTGGATATTCTGTGTGGAGAATACCAGGACTGGGTTTTAGGCTAGAGTCCTAGCAAGGGCATCAAATTTCTGTATTTTTTTTCTTATTGTGATAAGGGTTCCTAATCTGTAAGGAACTCCTCTGGAGAGATTATTTGCACATTTCCTTCTTTTTCTTAACTTTTACTTAGCTTTTAAAGTTATTTAATGGCATTATAAAAATGGATCAATGGTGCTGTTGTGCTTGGTGCTAGAGTATGAGGAAGATGTTTAGCATAGTTCCAAGGGAAATATAAAATGACAAGCTAAATTTGGTACCTCAATGTCTTTTTTATTAAATTCTGCAATTTGCTTGGTCTTCCTGCTGCTCCATATGGTAACATTTGGTAATTGATCCACATGGTAACTGTTATTACTCCAGGAACTTCTGGGACTGGAATAGTTAAGTTCTTTCTTTTCTCTACTTTAAGCCTCACTAACAAAGATGGGTAACCAGGCATCTCTCTTGCCTCAGTCTCTTCATTAGAGAAGTTGAATTTTTTTTCCTATGGTCACTAGAGCAATAAGAGAAAGTATTCCATGAGGACAAGCCATTGTGAATCACCTATAACATTTCTGCTTGCAAGTTAAGCTTGTTCATAGTCTGTTGGTCAAAGCAATGGGACACACAGCTCAGCTCCAAAGTTAAATTTGATCTGGTCATGATATAAAAGGTTTGATTAATTTGGTACTGTCAACTTAACAGAATATCACATGAATGAATATGCCAAGTTGACAATATGCCAATTTTAAAATGATACAGATGATTTAAGATGACTGCAGTAGGTAAGGCTAGGTGTTAGTCCCTCTACAAATGCATTTATTCTTCTCTGCTGCTAAGAACTGACCCAAGCCAGTTTGATATGTACAACTAATAGGTTCCTTATTGTATTATCTTGCCATGTTGTTAATAGTTGGAGGTAATGTGATTATTATTCTCTTATAAACTTCTACCAGGTTATTAGGAAAGCAAGTTTCAGACTAGATTCTGCTGCTTATATAGAAATTCCTACATGCAGGCACAAGCAATCCTAAGTCACTTCTGCAAACATCATTTAGGGAATTTGCCTAGGGCTCCATTATACAACTAAAGATACTCTGGCTCACTAAAGACTTGTCTCCTTGTTTTTGCAAGCGTGGAGAGTGTCTATAAAATATTATAGCCAATTCACATTTCTCCCCTGCTACTGATTTCCCAAATGAAAACCTCATTTTTATCAATTAACATGCCACTAATTCCACCAATGAAGACCCACTTCTAACATTAATGCTGATTAGAAAAGCTCTGGCACTGAAGAGAGAGAATAATGACTGACGACCTTTTAGTCATCACCTCTAGTGTAAGAGTTTTCCAATAAAGTTTAGCTAATCATCCTTAGAGTGTGAATTTCTGATTAAAACAACATTCTGCCCCAGGAATGTAATTGTTACTGGCACACATTAAAGAATATTAGGGTGTAGACACCATAACATCTGCCTTAAAGGGTACTTTGGTAAGAATGTTTGAGAAGTCTTTTCTAAAACAAGAAATTAGTACCTTGAGGTTTGTGTTTTGTGTATACATATGAATAGCAGCTTTACAATTCTCAGGTAACTGTTTCCAAACTAAGTTTTATGAATAGAATTAATGGTTCATACTATTGGAAATTTTCACAAAAACATTCATGTCACATATTTTTCAAACATATGCAAAAGTAGACGTTGTGTTATCATCTAGCCTGCTATAATTCTATTGAAAATTTAGTTTCATTTGTTTCTCTCATTTATTTTTATTCCCTATTCTCTACCCAACTCCTTTACAAAAGTCTCAGATATTATGTCATTTTATTGACAAATATTTCATTGTATTTTTCTAATCACTGGTAAAGGTTTTTCTGTTAGTATAAACATAATCCAGGTAAAACACCTTAAAAAGAAATTATTCAATATCTATTAATATTTAAATTTCTCTGAATTATAAATGTCTATGGTTAGTCTGGTTTAGGATTCAAACAAGGTCCACATTACTTTTGATTGATCCACACTTTGAATCTGGTTTGTTTGTTTGTTTGTTTGTTTTGGTGGTGGTGGTGGTAGTTCTAGAACAGGACTTTTCAATCTCAGCACAAGTGACAATTTGCTCAGGATAATTACTTGCCTTGCTTGGGGAACTTAAGGCCACTCTTTTATGTATTGGAGGGTGTAGCTGTGTTCCTGGGCTCTGTCATTAGAAACCATTATGGCACCAGTTCCTAATATAGAAACCAGAAATATCTCTGAACTTTTCTCTTCTATTCTCTGGGGGCAAATTGCTCCCACTAAGAACCACTAATGGAGCAGTTTAATGTTATGATTTCTGGGAAGACTACTTTAAAATTAATATTGTATATTTTTTATATCATTGCACAAAGCACAAGATAATCGAGTTATTTGTTTGTTTGAACCCAGTTGCTTTTTTCTTGATTCATTCATTCTCAAGTTTCTCATTTACCTTTCACCCAAGAATTTTACCAGCCCTTGGTGTTATCACCGACTATAAGGAATCCCTCTCCTAATAACCTATGTTAATTTCACCTGGATGATCAGACGATTTGGAATAAAAAATATAAAAGGTGTTACCTGGAGGGATGAGGAAGCAAGAAAGCATGGAGAGCAGCTGAAAGGGAGACAGAGGCAAAGAGAGCCAGAGAAGAAGCAGAGAAGGGGCTGATTGGAAAAGGTTTAGAAGCTATCTGAGGAAATGCACCTGGCGGTTAGAGCTATGAAATAAAACTGACTGACTCTTATAAAACTTTAACTGACTGCCTGTGAAATTATTTTGCCTCTACTACCCTTCTCCAGACCCAGCTGAGGAAGGGGTTCATGGTGCCGTGCTGATAAAGGCCTCATCCAGACACGTGGACATTAGATTTTATGTTTTATATTAAAAAAACAACTGACAACCATTATTTTCTAGGTTTAAAAATGGGGATTTCTCATTCTGTATGTTATTATCTAAGGTTCTTCCACAAAAAAGAATGTTTTTCCATCTGCTATTTAGTGTAAATGATGACATGTAAAGCTTCTCTATTCATAATACTTGTTAAAAAATAAACATATAGTTTTGCTTTGTTCCCCTTCACCTGAAATCTCAGGCCAGGGGACTTGATGTACTACAACTTGTGAACTTCGGAGACAAACAGCTTTTTGTTCAACTCTATTGCTGATTAGTTCTGTGATTATGAGTAAGTTGTCTTTGGAAAAAAATGTCTTTGCCTTTTAAATCTCTCTTTTTCTACAGTGCTGGGATCAAACCCAGGGCCTCACATCTGCAACCATATATACTCTATGGCTGAGCCACATCCCTAACTATATTTTTGCCTTTAATAGCAATGAGGAAACAGTTTGATTATGTGTAGTGCTAGAAATGCTAGCTAGCACATGCCTGGCATAGATAATAAGAACTGAACTGAATTTAAGTGATGGTAGCTTTTCTTTTTAATGGTAGCTTTTTGTGGACTCTGAATCTTCAAAGTAATTATTCTAGTTGTGAACTATTCCACGAAGGAATGGAAAACCTTGTTTCCCTCCCTGTTTATTTGAAACACAAACATCTATATTTTGCATTATGTTAATTTAGAAAACATTTTTGGGGGTAGTCTCTCAAGTAGTTTTTAGAGACCTGGATACTGTTTATTTCTGGTGATAGTCATCTAGATTTGACAGTCTGGTCAAATGACAGTGTGCTCAATTGACAGTCTGGTCTGATGATATGGTCCTCCTCTGATCCAAGATTAGTTCTTGGGGCTCTTTAGAACTATACTTCATAGGGCTTGGAAGACAAATCTGATGCAAGTATTGGAGTCAGGGCTTAAGAAGCCAGGCATGTGCTCCTGATCTTGCCAAGCCATCTCTCTATATCTCCATTTATGTTTTTTTGTGTGTACATTTGTTTTATTTTTGTCTTACCAGCTATACTTTGTGCTCAGTGCCTATTTCTCAGTTCCAGGCCTAGGGGACTACAATGTGCCAAGGATTGAGTTCAGTTTTCCTGTATGCGAGGCATCTGCTCTAGCCCTTTGAGCTATAGTCTTGGCTTAATATATTTATGTTTAAAAAATATTTTCATCTATCTTCCATTTACCTTGATTTTATTGGTGCTTGACAATATCATGTGGTATGAACTTTCCTCCCATGAGTTAGCATTTTTTAGACTTTCTGTTTTTTGTTCCATTTTTAAAAAATTCTGGAATAACTGGAAAGTGACAGAAGCTTCATCAGAGGGAACAGTGATGGATGATCTTTTCTGGGAAGCCATCAATCAACAGCAGCTAACAAGAATATGGAGTGGGGCCAGAGTAGGAGGTGGTTCAAAGTCTCTTTAGCTTGGTTCACTGACTATATGGTATTAGCTCTTTTTGACTGATACTGTGAAAATTTCTGCTATTACTTTACTATTTCTGGACAATGTTTTCTGAGCAGATTTCAGACTTCAGTTGAGAATCAACGTTGTTGAAAAGTTTTGAAATTTCATGTAGATTGCAATATAAAGTTTCCCATTATCTATCTTTTCTACAGAAGAGCTGAAAGTAAATAAAAAGCCTAATATTGACCTGTCCAGACTGGAGTCTGGTTGGGTCTGGCCATGTTCTGGGGGCACTTGCTTTGCTGGTATATAGATCAGTCTATATTTTTGAGGAAGAAAGGTGGGTGCTCAATTAAAGGTGTGTGCAGACTGGGAATGTTAGTTTACTTGAGAGAGGGTCACCACAGGAAAACTGAGGAAGAGAAGGAGTGATGCAAGGATAGAGAAGAAAGAATAAAGTTTGGTGATGTGACCAACAGAGTAAAAAGAAGCAAGCCTGCATAGAAAGGCCCTATTGTGCCCTGTTCATTGAGTATGTTTTTGCAATTTTTGTTTCTTCAATTCAAGCTAGTTTACTATTACATCATAATGTCCATATTGTCAGTTTGCTTTCAGGAAAGGAACCTGGATGCTCGAGACATAATAGACAATACTACACAGGGTAGATTTTTCTTATTGCTTAGTACTCTAGACATGAAAATTATAATTGTTCTAAAATGCTCCATGAAAAATATAACCTCAGAAGCTTTTATTTAGCAAAGTTTACCCTCACTATTGATGAAGTACCTAGATATTGGAAAACCTTTCTCCCTGATGTGCCAGCCTCATATTTTTTAAAAGCACTCTGACATATTCCATAAGGGTCAGCCCTTCAACTGCAACCTAAAAATAGATCTTCAGTGTCTTTCTATATGGTGCTGGTGTGTGTGTGTGTGTGTGTGTGTGTGTGTGTGTGTGTGTGTGTTGGACTCCTCTATATCTATCTAATCTGTATTGTACATAATTCCTGCCTATATTGTATATATAATCCCTCCTCACTCCATCGCCACCTTATAAATCCTCTTTTATCCTTTCAACTCCTTAACTCTGATCTGTTATCTCTCCTTATTTAACCCTCCTTACCCTCAGTTCTTAACTCCCCAGGAACTGGAATCTTCGCCCTGACCAAGCAATCTGTCAACCAGCTCCCAAAGTGAAAGGAGACCCTCCCAGCCCACCATGTTTTACCCCAGGAAGAAGCTGCAACCACCATTTCTGCTGACTCATTCAATGTGGCTCCTTTTCTTCTGCCTCCCTTCACTGTGGGCTGTTGCTTACTACCAGATTTGTCTCTGGAAAGATCTCAGCTCAAGGACATTACCTAATCCCTGACTTTTGCAAACCATTTCTCAGACTCCACAAGACCACTGCACGGGATGAAATTACTCTGGATTTTACCTCCCCTCACAAGACTATCTTAAAAGACTTAAAGGGGATATCTATATTTCCTTTGTATGTTTTTGTAGCTGCATTTCCTTAATAGTTATAATTCTTAGTGTTTATTCCCATATGTAGAGGTAGCTTCTTTCATCCCTATTTTGTCTCTACTTAGTAGGAAATTCTAGTAGAAAAGACTTGGTTGGGATCTGAGTTTAGGTTAAAACAAGGTTATAAAGATGGTTGAGCTTGTTATTTTTATCCCCATCCACACCAGAAGTATCATATGGCATTGTTCCTTTTTGCATAGGCACACTAAAATGGGGGAAATCTTACATATAGAAAGAAGTTCTTGTCTAGTAGAGATAAGAACCAATAAATTTTATAGTGCAGGGGCACCTTTCACCCTGAACATTTGTCATGGGAACTTGACTTAGACCTCAATTGATCGGACATCAACCATACACCCCCAAATCTTGGATCCTATCCTTGGAACCAGCATGGCTTCTGCAGCAATATCAGGAATCAAGCACCTCTCAGGGGAGGCCCTACTGCTGCCCTGGCACCTACTTGGTCAAAGGTAGATTCATATGACACCTTGAAGACAAGGAAACAACCACTTGCTTTCAGGGCAGGTTTCCCTGCATCACCACCTAATAGTGAGATAAAATTAGAAGATGTTCCGTTACACCCCAGTTACAACTTATGATCTGTGCAAAAACCAAGATATTTAATTACAGAATATTGACTATGACAACTGTGACTAAGTAGAACTTTTCCTGGGATCATAAAGAAGGACTTTGGGGTTGGGCAATTTATATGCCCAGAGCCTGTAGTCAGTTTTATGACAGTATGCTTCATGGGTAGAGATACCCTATATTTTTTTTTAGGCCAAGGATATTTCTATTCTAATTTCCCCAGAATTTACTGCACCTATGCAAAAAAAAAAAATAAACACACACAATCACACACACACACACACACACACAAACACACACAACCAAAACCTGCTATACCTGACTCCTTTGTTTTCTTTCTTTTAAAAATGTTTTTATATCTTCTAGATAAGGGTTCCTGCCTTTTTAATAGAACCTTGGAACATGAATCGCTTTGTTTTACCTCATATTTCTACATCTTTCTAAAAATTGAGAAAAGAAAAATAAAAGTGGTTGGGCCCAGGGATTAAGTGGTCTCGTACAATAGATGGGAAAAAAATGGTCAGAACCCAATAACCAAGCCAAAGTCAAGGACAATAAAATCAAGAGACCCAAACTATAACAATTTAAAAACAAAATGGTTCGGTTACACTGGTAGACCAGGGGACTAAAATGGTGGAGTTATGGATGCATGCTGGGAACTCTGGTAGAGGGAGGTCAACACTGGTGGTGAGAATGGCCCTAATTTACTATCTCTATACCTGACATATAACTATGAAGGACTTGTAATTCACAGTGGTATCAATAAAAATTTTTTTTTTTAAAAAGCCCTGTTGTGAGCTGTGGAAACTGAGCAGATGGTGGGGGCAAAAGTGAGCAAAAATTTGAGGCAAACTGCCAGGATATCTACTGGGAGGCAGCTGAGCTGTGACAGTGAAGTGTGAGGTGCAGTCACCTTTTTCAAAGAGCAGCAAAGGGCATCCTAGGAATCAAGCCATAACTCACAGGACCTTGTCATCAGGGTCAAACTACTGCCTGGAGCCAGCAGTCTCCACATGGAGCAAAGCTTCTATACATGACAGTTTATTATAATATTGATAAAATATTATGTTATAAATTATAATATAAAATTATAATATTGATAAAAATAATGGCTTTGTTTTGTGGTATTAAAGTTTCAGAGTGCTCTTTCTTCTCTTATCTCACTGGAAAGAGGGCTGTCCTTTCTTTATGATAACCATGGCAATGGTTTCTCATTTACTCCTGTTCTTGGTGTTCTTTGCCCAGATTTGGATCGATTAAACCACAGGTTTTGGTGTCCTGGTTGCCTTCAGCAATTAGGGGTGCCAGAGTGAAACTATTATTTAAATATTCACACTAACACTTCTTTAAGTTGTGTACACAAATACTCACTTATTCAAAAAAAGAAAGAAAAATACATAATAGATGTAATAAATAAAATACATTTAAAAATGGCATTAAAGAAAAACTGCTGTTTACGAGGCTAACTTACTTTTGGGGGTAATCAGGCTAGGAGGTATTATTATAGAGGTATGAAACACATAAAGGAAATATAGGCTTCCCCATTGAGTCTTTTGAGATATCCTTGTGTGGGTGTGAGGGGTGTGTGTGGAATCCAGGGCAGTTTTTCATCACACATTGTGTCTTGTTGGGTTTGCAAAATTATTTGTAGCCATGAGGGAAGTGCCTTTGGGCTGGGGTCCTACTGGGGCTGAATTGGTAGCATGCAACAGTACATGATTAGAAGGGTGAGAAGGGCCAAAATGCATGAGTCAGCAGGTGTGTTGATTGTAATTTCTTGCTGAGGTATGTGATGTGGGGCTGGGAGGGTGTCCTTTAGGTTTGGGAGCTTGGTGGTGGTTTATTGGAGTAGGAGGTTGGTCCAGGTACTTACTGGGCTAATAACTGAGGGTAAAGAAGATTAAATAAGGAATGACAATGGATCAGGATTGAAGGATGAGAGGCTAGAAAGATTTCTGAAGGGGGTACAAAGGATAATATATAAGAGGGGCTATATACAACTTAGGCAAGGCTTGTTTACAAATTAGGTTTGGCAATCAGAGAGGAGTCCACTGTCTACAAACTCATGCCCACATAAAGACAGACATTAGTGTTCTATTCTTAGGTTGTTGTTGGAGGCCTCACCCTCATAGGCTGGGTCTGAGCTCTTAAGATATGATTGAGTTAAGAAATTATAAATAATTGGTTAAGATATGACTTAGGAGAGAAAGAAGGGGAAAAGATAAGAGAGAAGAGAAAAGAAGAATAAGTAAATATGGTAAAAATAAGTTAAAGAGGATTGGTCCAGTGTGTTGGTATTGGAGGGTTTTCGACTTTCGAGGATCTTCATCACTGATGGGGATGGTCTTTGCTGAATAAAGGTTTCAGGATTATATACTGGCTGGAGATTTTTAGGATAAGCACAGTTTTTGCTAGAGTACTAAGCAATGTGGTGGTGAGGACTAAAGGATGTAGTTATCCTTTGTAGTATCGTCTATTGCCTTTAAATCTAGAAGCACCTTTAAAAGGAGCAACTGACAATAAGAGCTTTTTTGAAATAGATTAAATTGATGAAGAAGAAAAAAGGACATAGGGAAAAAGAGGTAGAGGAAGAAGAGAGAAAAATGAAAGAAAGAAAGAAAAAGAAAGAAAGAAGAAAGAAAGAAAGAAGAAAGAAAGAAGAAAGAAAGAAAGAAAGAAAGAAAGAAAGAAAGAAAGAAAGAAAGAAAGAAAGAAAGAAAGAAAAAAGAAAGAGAAAAAAAGGAGGTAGTGATTTGTCAAAATGTATTCGATGAGTGGGACCTGTAGCATAAGTCTGTAGTGCACCATTGACTGTTCTAGTGGTCTCAATGATCATATACTTTGGGTCCAGGCTGGAAGAAGGGGTCCTGAGGGGCTAGACTAGTTTTTTATTATATTACCCAATTTTTTTATTTAAACTATTTTTTTATATTTTATTTAAACACCTTTATTACATACATGATTGTGTTTGGGTTTCAGTCATGTAAAGAACACCACCCATCACCAGTGCAACATTCCCATCACCAATGTCCCAAATCTCCCTCCTCCCCACCCGACCCCCGGCTGTACTCTGTGATTTTTATTTTTCTTGTTGTTGATGTTGTGTATTATGTTGATAGATTTACGGATGTTAAACCATCCTTGCATTCCTGGGATGAAACCTACTTGATCATAGTGGATGATCTACTTAATGAGGCATTGAATCCTATTTGCCTTTTTGTTGAGGATTTTGTTGAGGATCTTTGCATCTGCATTCATCAGCGATATTGGTCTGTAATTTTCTTTTTTCGTAGCATCTCTGTCAGGTTTAGGTATCAAGGTGTAGTTGGCTTCATAAAAGCTATTTGGAAGTGTTTCTGTTTGTTCAATTTCATGAAAGAGTCTTGCCAGGATTGGTAGTAGTTCCTCTTGGAAAGTTTGAAAGAATTCATTAGTGAATCCATCTGGGCCTGGGCTTTTGTTTTTGGGCAGACATTTGATTACCATTTTAATTTCATCAGTGGTGATGGGGGTGTTTAGATATGCTACATCCTCTTCCTTCAACCATGGAAGATTATAAGAGTCCAAGAATTTATCCATTTCTTCCAGGTTCTCATTTTTAGTGGCGTAGAGTTTCTCAAAGTAGTTTCTGATTACCCTTTGATCTCTGTCATATCAGTAGTGATCTCTCCTTTTTCACTCCTAATACGAGTTATCAAGTTTCTCTCTCTCTCTCTTTCTTTGTTAGGTTTGCCAGTGGTCTATCAATCGTGTTTATTTTTTCAAAGAACCAACTTCAGCTTTCGTTGATCTTTTGGATTGTTTTTTGGGTTTCCACTTCGTTGATTTCGGCTCTCAGCTTTGTTATTTCCTTCTGTCTCCCTACTTTTGGGTCCTTTTGTTGAGCACTTTCTAGTTCTATTAGCTGTGTCATTAAGCTACTCAGGTAAGCTCCTTCTTCCTTCCTGATGTGTGCTCGCAAAGCTATAAATTTTCCTCTCAGTGCTGCTTTTGCTGTGTCCCATAAGTTCTGATAGTTTGTGTCTTTATTGTCATTTGTTTCCAGGAACCTTTTGATTTCTTCCTTGATTTCATCTCGGACCCACTGGTTATTCAGTATGAGGCTGTTTAACTTCCAGGTGTTAAAGTTTTTCTTCTGAGTTCTTTTGGAATTCACAAATAATTTCAGAGCCTTGTGGTCATCGAAGGTAGTCTGCAAAATTTATATTCACTTGATATTATGGAGGTATATTTTATGTGCCAGCATGTAGTCTATCCTGGAGAATGTCCCATGTACATTGGAGAAGAATATGTATCCAGGTTTCTGGGGATGGAGTGTCCTATATATATATCCACTAGGCCTCTTTCTTCCATTTCTCTCCTCAGGTCTAGTATATTCTTGTTGGGTTTCAGTCCGGTTGACCTATCCAGTGTTGACAAAGCAGTGTTGAGGTCCCCCACAATTATTGTGTTGTTATTGATATTATTTTTCAGATTTGTCAACAGTTGTATTAAATATTTTGCAGGCCCCTCATTTGGTGCATATATGTTTAGGAGAGTTATTTCTTCCTGCTCTACATACCCCTTGATTAATATAAAATGTCCATCTTTGTCCCTTACAACCTTCCTGAGTATAAAGTTTGTATTATCTGATATTAGTATGGCCATTCCAGCTTTTTTATGGGTGTTGTTTGCTTGGATAATTTTTCTCCAGCCTTTTATTTTGAGTCTATGTTTATTCTGACTATTCAGGTGCGTTTCTTGTAGGCAGCAGAAGGTTGGGTTAAGTTTTTTGATCCATTTAGCCACTCTGTGTCCCTTAACTGGTGCATTTAGTCCATTGACATTGAGAGAAAGATTTGTCCTGGAATTTAATGCCATCTTTATATCAAAATTTGGTGTGTCTTTTGGTTAGTCTTGTCTTAAACTAGGTCTTTCAGTTTTTCTCTTAAGACTGGTTTTGAGTCTGTAAAGTTTCTGAGCTGTTTTTTGTCTGTGAAACCATGTATTCTTCCGTCAAACTGGAAAGTGAGTTTTTCTGGGTACAGTATTCTAGGTAAAGCATTCATTTCATTCAGTCTTGTCACAATATCCCACCACTGCTTTCTGGCATTGAGTGTTTCTGGTGACAGGTCTGCTGTAAATTTGAAGGATGCTTGCTTGAATGTAATTTCCCCTTTCGATCTTGCTGTTTTCAGAATTCTGTCTCTATCTGTGGGATTTGTCATTGTGACTAGGATGTGTCTTGGGGTGGTTTTTCTGGGGTCTCTTTTGGTTGGTACTCTTAGAGCATGCAGGATTTGATCACATATATTCTTTAGCTCTGGAAGTTTCTCTTTAATGATGTTCTTGACCATTGATTCTTCCTGGAAATTTTCTTCCTGGGTCTCTGGGACTCCAATGATTCTTAAGTTGTTTCTGTTGATCTTATCATAGACTTCTATTTTCATCTGTTCCCATTCTTTGACTAATTTTTCCATTGTCTATTTATTTGCTTTAAGGTTTTTTCCAATCTCTCCTGCTGTATAGAATTGTTATGTATCTCATCTTCCACAGCACCAAGTCTATTCTCAGCTTCTGATACCCTGTCCCAGAGCTTATCCATTTTGTCATTCACTTTGTTTACTGACTTTTTCAGGCCTGTTAGTTGACATGTTATTTCAGTTTGGAGTTTTGTGATTTCTGTCTTCATATTTTCTTGGTTCTTATTAGTGTTCTGCTCAACTCGATCCATGGTTTCTTTGAGTTCGTTGAACATCTTCCATATTGCTAGTCTAAAGTCCTTATCTGAGAGGTTGATTAATTGGTTGGTCATTATCTGTCTTCAGAATTGTCATCTTCATTCTCTATGTCTGATGCTGGCCTGCATTGTTCAATCCCCTGAGCGCTTAGCCAGGAGTAACCCCTGAGCATCAAACAGGTGTGGCTCAAAAATCAAACACCCCCCCTAAAAAAACCCCTCAAAAATAAACGCCATGGTTACAAAGATTTTCATAATTCTAGAGAAGGCATTTTAAATCTCCCTCTTTTTCTTTCTATTTATCCATCTCATCATTTTAGGCACTGCACACTATGACACTTTAAATTGAGTTATTTTCTTTATTTTTTTTTATTTGCAAATAGAAATATCAGTAGTTTGTTGGTGTGTGTGTTGATTTTTCTTTTTTTTTTTCAGGCCACACCTGTTTGATGCTCAGGGGTTACTCCTGGCTATGCACTCAGAAATTGCCTCTGGCTTGGGGGACCATATGGGACGCCGGGGGATCAAAAGGTGATCCTTCCTTGGCTAGTGCTTGCAAGGCAGACACCTTGCCTCTAGTGACACCTTGCTTGCCCCGTGTGTTGATATTTGAAGTCTGTTACTTTACTGTATTGTTTGATATCGTCTAACAAGTTTTTGGAAGAATTAGAGTCATCAGTAATTTATATATTATTATTATTTTTTTTTTTTTTGGTTTTTGGGCCACACCATTTGACGCTCAGGGGTTACTCCTGGCTATGCGCTCAGAAGTCACTCCTGGCTTGGGGGACCATATGGGACACCGGGGGATCGAACCGCGGTCCATCCTAGGCTAGCGCAGGCAAGGCAGGCACCTTACCTCCAGCGCCACCGCCCGGCCCCTAATTTACATATTATTATGTTATCTACAGGTAGGTTTTAACATCTTTTGCAATTTGAATGCCTTTGATTCTCTTTCTCTTTTTCTTCTTGACCCATAACAAAAAATACTTAGGGATTACTCATCTTTTGTACCCAAATATTATTCATAATGGTCCTTGGGAATGCATATGTGGTTCCAGGGGTCAAACCTGAGTCAGCTACATGCAAGGCATTATCAGTCTTACTATCTTTCCAGTTCCTGATTTATTTTACTTGCCTTATTGCTGTAATAGGTATTTCAATACTATATTGAATAATAGTGGAGAAAATAGTATTTTCTTTTTTAATTAAATATATATTTTAATTTAAGTAACATGATCATATTTGGGTTACAGTCATAATCAAAACACCCCCCTTCACCAGTACAACATTACCCCCTCCCCCTTCCCATCCCCTGCATGTATTTGAGACAGGCATTCTACTACAGTAATTTGTTTTTTTTTTTTTTTTTTATTTTTATTTTTTTTTTGTCCCCCCCACCCAGTAATTTGTTTTTAAGTTCAGTAAGTTGTATTTTTTTCCTTAAAGGATAAGAGTAAAAAAATATAGTAAAGGTGTGATAGTGGCAATCGCCAATGTTTGCATAGGTCCAGGAAAATGGAGAAAATGGAAAAAAAAATCCTTGACCTGATTACAAAAAGGCCTCACCCCAGAAGTTTATTGGCATAAGACAGACTCTGGGTTCCAGGTATACCAGTCTATCCAACTCCAGTCATTCTCAAGGTCCCGGTGAAACTTTTTCACACTTTAGCTATTGTTGGTATCAGACTCTTATATTTAAAGACTCTGGATTCTGTGCATTTCTTTCATTGATGTCAGGGTGAAGTTGATCATCCTCTAGTTTCAGTATATCATTAAATGCGGAGCGATCTGCCCTGCATGCAGACTGTTGCTGAGTCGCCTGGGTGTTGGGAGCACTCTTTGAAGTAAGTCAATGCCAAAGCAGTGGTAGGTCTTCTCTGATAGAGGCTTGGATCCAGGTAATGTTAAAGACAATTGTGGTTGTTTCCATATATGGTATCCATTGTTCAGGTGTGTGTGGGCGATGCCCATTCTTCTGAGGCCTGAGCCAAATCATTATACCAATGTTCAGGGTAAAAGGCCTAACTGCATTACCAAATTTGTGTTCCCATCTCTATTAGATAAGAACTTGTTTGCATATGTATTATTTTCCCATTTTAATGTGCCTATGCAAAAGAAAAGCAATGCCACAAGATATTGTTGGTGCATCTGGGGGCCGACTAATAAAGTTCAACATTTCCCGTAACTTGGTATAAACGTGAAATCTATGCAGAGTTACTCTTATACCAGTATTGCTTATAAAACAGATCTCACAGGGGGAAATCAAACAATCAAATAACTAATCTAGTGGGTAAAATTGTCACAATATGAGGATATTCAAAAAGAGTTATAGATGTTAAGGGAATACATCTGAGATATACAAAAGAGATACATGTGACCCTTTTATGTTTTTTTTTTTTTTTTTTTTTTTTTTGGTTTTTGGGTCACACCCGGCAGTGCTCAGGGGTTATTCCTGGCTCCAGGCTCAGAAATTGCTCCTGGCAGGCACAGGGGACCATATGGGGTGCCGGGATTCGAACCGATGACCTCCTGCATGAAAGGCAAACGCCTTACCTCCATGCCATCTCTCCGGCCCCGACCCTTTTATGTTTTAAAAAGAAAATAAAACAAGGGTATTTGAAGACAACAGGTGATAGTTGAGTTTGAGACATGTTTTGCAGCATTACGGAACCCTATATTGTCCTTGAACTAGGGGTTTTGCTGAAGCTGATTCCGGTATCATGCAACAGTCCATAGTTTTATGGGTGCATGTGTGGCCACCAAGCATGGGTCAACAGGCGTGTTGGTTGTAGTTGTTTGTAGAGGCATGAGCTGGGGACCAAGAGGGTGTCTTTCAATGAGAACCTGGATGCTGGTGTTGGGGCAGAAGGTCAGTCTTGGTGTCTACCTAATTAGGAACTGAGAATAAGGAGGGTTGAATAAGGGAAAGATAATGGTTCAGGGTTTGGGTATGAGGAGGTAGGAGAGACACAGGGGTCAAGGGAGAGGCAATACATAAAAGACTAGACAATAAAGGTCAATTTGAGTGTTTTATCAAAATCTTGGGCATCCTGATTTTATTCCTAGGAACAGTCTAGGATCAGGAACATTTTTGAATAATGCTTAAAAAGTATATTTGCGCCCGTGCAGTTCTGAAAAATAGCATTACTAGCAAAAAAAAAAAGAGGGGGTCCAATATACATTGGGGAGGGTTTTCCCTCCTCCGCCCGCTCCTCAGGGCCCAAGTTGCCAGGGTTGGCCATGAAGACCCACCTGGCAAGGGGGGTCCCAGTCTCCTGGACCAAGTGTTCAGTCCAGGAGATCTGTGGCCCGCTGTCCGACCAGCGACCCTGACATACCAGAAAAAAAAGAGGGACGGCTTTCCTGGCATGTGCGTTCTGCTGGGTCCAACTGCGAGCTCCCTCTCCAGTTTGAAAATTGAAAGGGGAGGGGTTTCCCTCCTCTGCCCACCCCCCCCCCCCAGGGCCCGAGTTAGCAGGGCCGGCCATGAAGACCTGCCTGGCGTGGGGGGTCCCAGTCTCCTGGACCAAGTGTTCAGTTTATGAGATATGTGGCCCGCTGTCTGACCAGCGACCCTGACATACCAGCGAAAATAGTATTTTCTTTAACTGGATCTTGGCGGACTAATAGTTTTTCACCATTAAGTATGGCAGCTATGTTTGTTATATATAACCTTTACTCTTTTTTTGGGGGGTGGTACAGCTGGTGATGCTCAGGGGTTACTCCTATATGTGCTCAGAAATCACTCCTGGCTTGTGGGACCATATGAGACACTGGGGGATAGAACCACCTTCCACTCTGGATCGGCTGTGTGCAAGGCAAACATCCTACCACTGTGCTATTGCTCTGGCCCTAGTAACCTTTACTCTCTTGAAACAGGTTTCTTGTATCTAAGGGTCATTTGTAAGACAACTACAAAACATTTGACTAGGAGCTATAGTAATATTATAGCAGGTATATCACTTTCCTTGCACATGACCAACCTGGGTTTGATCCCTGGCATCCTATACTGGTCCCCAAAGAACTGCCAAGAGTGATTCTTGAGTGCAGTCAGGTGTGCAGCTGGGCATGACAGTTAAACAAAATCAAACAAAAATATCTGACTTAAAATATTTGCCTTTCAAGTTTCCTTGAAAGGCAAACTATTCTAGGGTACTTGCCTTGTACACAGTAGACCTGGATTCCACCCCTGTACCTCATCTTGTTTCCTGAGCCCACCAGGAATGATCCCTGAGTTGGCCACGTGTGGCTCCAGAACAATAAATCAAAACAAAAGTAAAAGAGAAAAATAGCTTGGGATGCTTAAAATGTTTTTAGAAAACTTTTTCCATGAAATAGAATAGATTTACTTAGTTTCCAACCAAAGTGTTACATCATACTCTTAGTAGCATTTGAGTTAATTGTAGTATTCAGATATTATCTTTTTTGGGGTGGTAAGAATGGCTATATCCTCTCATACTCAGGTGTTTCTCCTGACTCTGTGTGTAGTGGTCACATTGGTCAGTTTTCAAGGGATTAATGAAGGACTGAGGAGCAAACCATGGTTGGCTGAATACAAACAAGCACCTTATATAGTATAGGCAATATAACCCCTTACTATATCACTAGCCTTCTTTAATATCTTGAAAACATTTTAGTACTTTTCTTGACCCATAAAGTTATATATGTGAAATAGATTATTAAAATATTAATTATAAGACTGATGGGTGTAATTCTGTTGTTTCTGTCATTAATATAAATATATAAATAGAAGGTATATCTCAGTTTAGAAATCTTCTTATGTAACTGTTTCTTTTTTTTTTTTTTTTTTTTTTTGGTTTTTGGGTCACACCTGGCAGTGCTCAGGGGTTATTCCTGGCTCCAGGCTCAGAAATTGCTCCTGGCAGGCACAGGGGACCATATGGGGCGCCGGGATTCGAACCGATGACCTCCTGCATGAAAGGCAAACGCCTTACCTCCATGCTATCTCTCCGGCACCATGTAACTGTTTATTGATAAAATTTAATCTCTGTAAATAATTATTGGATAAGACTAAAGAGACAGTATAAGGGTAAAGGCATTTACCTTGCATGTGGCTATTGCTTGTTTAACCCCTGGAACAATACAATCTCTGAACGATACTTGGAATAAACTCTGAGCACAGAAGCAGGAGTAGCTCCCCAAAACTGCAAGATGTGGCCCAACCCCCTATTTAGATTGCTCATTAAATAGGTATTCACTAATACTTTCTCAAAGTAATTCTAACCTGTGTACATTTTACATATTATTGAGTAGTATGTATATGAGTTTATTTGGAGAAAATAACACAATTTCATAGATTTATGAAAAATATGAGATATAGAAACAACAAATTATGATAACTAGGGCTGTAGTGATAGCACAGTGGATAGGGTGTCTGCATTGCATGTGGCCAACTCAGGTTTGATTCCCTGCATCCCATATGGTCCCCCAAGCCAGGAGTAATTTCTGAGTACAGAGCCAGGAGTAACCCCTGAGTGCTGACATGTGTGCCCCCAAATCGAAAAAAATTATGGTAACAAAAATTATTAACAATTATTATTTCTGAATTGTAGAAAAATGTATCTCTCCCTTCTTTACCTATATTCAAAATATATAATAACCACATATTATTACACTTAGATAATTGATAAATTTTAAATATCATATATCAACAACAAGGGTCTCAGAGAAGATCATGAAAAAGAGATGACAGCTGACAGTGTAAGTGATAAGATTCTGGTTTGCAGTTTATAGTTCTGTTCCTTCATTGTATCTAAAGAGTTGAGCAACAACAACAACAACAAGAAGGAAAAAACATTTATGTTCTTCAGTTTTTCTTGGAATGCATTAAGCAGTTGAGTGTATTTAAGTTTTTACCACTTTTGAACTTTAACATGAAAAAGAAATGTTAGATTTTTTTACTTGCAAATAATTGCTTCATTACTTTCTCAACATGAGTATAAATATACCTTCTGTAAAGAGTATATTAAGCATTTGTATTGGTTTGATAGTGGTAATATAATAAGTACTCAGACTCAGTGGTTAAAACAACAGATTACTTTTCTTGTCATTCTGGATGCTAGCTGTTTAAGTTAAAGTTATTGTCAGGGTTGGTTCCTTTTATCTAAACAAATCCTCTTTTTCTGTGTCTATTCAAATTTACTCTTCTTGTCAAGACACAAGTCATATTGGTTTGGGTCCAACCTAATGACCTCATTTTAGTTTGATTACCTCTATAAAGGTCCAATTTAAAAATTCAGTCGCATTTTGGGGCCCTGTGGACTTCAACAGTCTCAAGTCAGCAAGACAAATAACCCTATCCATTGTGCTATCAACAAACAAAAACATTTTGAGGGAACCTGCAAATTCATATGAGTAACTATGCCTGTCTGGTTTTATAACACAATAATGGCTCTTACAGAGGGTACTTAACTTCTTTTGAAGTTGGTATTTTTTTTTAAGTTCCTTTGTTTAGAGAAATATGCACACATTAAATTTGACATCGGAGAGTTATGGATAGGCTCTGGACCACCACCTCCTTAATCTTCCTATAGATGCAGAGCTCTAGAATCTCTGGTCCAGACCACAAAGTCTTCATCAGAAAACTTATTTATTCCTTTCACTCCCCCACTCTTTGCTTGTCTGTTTGTCTTTGTGTGGTAGTGTAAGTGTGTGTGTCTATGTGTATGCCTGTGGGTCTATGGAATCATGGGCTATGAAGTCATATTAAGTTAATTTTTCTAGTTGGGTATACTAACTAATAAAATCACATAAACTCTCTAAATTTCATTTTTTTTAATCTGCATAAGAGATAATACCAAACTGCCTAACTTTGGATTGTAAGGACTAGATGTAATCAGCAATGAACTGTGGTAGTAATTGTATTATTATTAATACTTACCACTGATGATGATATTAAAGAAAACACACTTATTCAGAGACCAGATGGACAATTTTTAAAAGTTGGAGAGTAGGAATGATACAGAGAAATCACAACTTGATAAAAACAACTCTGACATAATCAGGAATTAATTGTTCAGTCAAATGAAGGTTTTCTCTCTCTTGCCAGCCTGTTTATCAAAATGTGTAACAAGGGGCCAGTTTTGTTACTTGGCGTGTTCATGGCCATTTATAAAGAAAATATTCAGCTGCTGTTGCTCTGGAAGACAGATGGATAGATGTCATTTATGTATGTGATTTTTAAATGGAGAAACTGAGGTATTAAATGGTTCTTTGTTATTCCAAACCCTGTACCTATGGGAAAACAATTTTGAAAGCACAATATATTTTGCCTTCCACCTAATACACCGCTGAAAGAACCTACCAGTAGGTGGGATAGTAAAATGTGTCTGCAAAGGAAGCCAGCTGAAAAGTCATGCTTTTGTTTCTGGTACAGATGGCCAACTAGTGATACCTCCCAGGGTTTCCCCTCCCCTGCAGCCACCCACCCTCAAATGACAGCTTTTTGCATCTTCTTGTCTAATTAAACTACCAACAGAGAATGCCAGTTAACTGCTTTCTGACACCTTTGCATATTAAGTAGCATTTGCAGTTAATTATTTTTTGAAAAGCTTGATCCTCTATGATTAAATAAATCTTTGGAAATTAGTAATAGGCTATCATGGTACATAGGCTGCAACCAGGAGCAACAACGTAGCCTCAAATGAAGAACTTTGCATCTAACACTGTCTCAATTGATCATTCTTTGATTTGAATGCTCTGCACACTCACAGTATCAATGTGTTTTTCTCTTCTCTATGTTCCTGTGCATCCAAGCAAAACCAATGGTTTCTGCGCAGGGTAAGATATAAAAATGCAGATTTGCTTAAATAACTTACCAGCCAATAAGGCAAATCTTGTGGTGTACATTAGAATGGGCCACAAGCAGCTGCCTGACTCATGGTTA
Source organism: Suncus etruscus (assembly GCF_024139225.1). Classification (NCBI taxonomy): domain Eukaryota; kingdom Metazoa; phylum Chordata; class Mammalia; order Eulipotyphla; family Soricidae; genus Suncus; species Suncus etruscus. The sequence continues at coordinate 71,115,109 of NC_064863.1, read as the reverse complement.
CTCTTGGGCTTTCTCCTGAGATTCCTTATAGATGCTTTGGTGTTTGTTTTCATGAGTAGCAACCTTGAGATCAGATCTGGGTGGTGGCAAGAGCTTAAAATCAAAAGGGAAAGATCACTCCAAGTCTGGTTGCCTTGTACTTCCATGATGAGGCACAGCATGCTGGTCCCTAGAGTTGGCCCCTGCAGAGACCACTCTACTCTGTCTCAATGAGAAGTCTACTCATTTGCTCTTGAGAGAACAGACTTTTTGGGGAACTCAGAAATCTCCTGCTGCTTGTTACTCTGCTTTCAGTTCTGCCATGAGGGATTTTGCTATATGGAGGCTCTTTTAGCTCTGTTGTGAGATCTTGGTTGTTTGCTGCTGCATTAGCTAGACCAGGTAGCATGACAGAAGGGATGATGGGTAGAATGTGATGAGCAAAATCAGGAAAAGGCTCTACACACACACTGTTTAATTGACCAAGTTATTTTTAATGTATAAGCTATTTTTTGAGGGAGTGTGCATGAACTCAGAAATCACACCTGGTGAGGCTAAGGGGATCATATGTGGTGCTAGAATTTGAACCCTCTTTTCTGCAATAATTCGCAGAGACAAAAGAGAGGCCCAAAAGAGGAAGGACCAGCTCACAATATGAAGCTTACCACAAAGTGGTGAGTGCAGTTAGAGAAATAACCATATCCATAACTACTTTGACAATGGTAATAAGTGACCGAAATAAAATGTCTGCCTTAAAGACAAGCAGGGCATGGAAGAGGAGGAGGAGGAGGAGGAGGAGGAGGAGGAGGAGGAGGAGGAGGAGGAAGATAGGAGACATTGTTGATGAGGTTGCACTGGTGAAGGGGGTGTACTTTTTATGACTTAAACCCAGCTACAAAAATGTTTGTAATTATGGTACTTAAATAAAGATATTAGTAGAAAAAAAGAAATTGTGATCTGTATATATATTTTCTTTCTTTTTTTTTTTTTTTTTTGTGGTTTTTGGGTCACACCCGGCAGTGCTCAGGGGTTACTCCTGGCTCCATGTTCAGAAATTGCTCCTGGCAGGCACGGGGGACCATATGGGACGCTGGGATTCGAACCGATGACCTTCTGCATGAAAGGCAAACGCCTTACCTCCATGCTATCTCTCCGGCCCCGTATATATATTTTCTATAAGAAAATATGAAGTTCATTTAAACTTGGACTGAACTGGAGGCTGTACTGCGGAGTGAAGTGAATCAAGGGGAAAAGGACAAATACCAAATGTTCTCTCTCATATGTGAAGTATATAAAAGCAAAACAAGGAAATAGTCAATTACAATGAAAAATAGATCCTGAGAATCTGCCTTTGGAACTGGGTCTCTAATGGTGGAACTGGGTGGAAGGATAAATAGAGACCTAAAGATTGGTAGAAGGATGCTGATATGTTGGTTGTGGGTGTGATAAACCAACATCATACCTAAAACATTGACATGAATCATGAAATCATGATGATTCAATAGGAAAAAGGTGGAAAAGAAACTAAGGTGGAGTGGTAATGGCTTTATGATGTTTGTCATAATAATTATGTATATTCAGTGATGCATAAATTATATCCCTTGTCTTTAATCATTTTAGTTCAATTTAAAAAAACAGTACAATTGTGTGATTCACAATTAAAAAATTCTAAGAGATACTGTATGTCTAGAACTCAACTATGAATAATTTTGTAAACTATGGTAGTGCTTTAATAAAATTTGAAAGAAAATAAGTAGAGATATTTTAAGAAATTTTAAGATATTTGAAGAAAACATCCTTCCCCTTACACCAAGTCACTACTGCATGAATAAATAACTGTTAATTCATGTATTTTTTTATCTTAGAGATTTTAAATACACAAGGAAAGAAATGTGAGTAAATATAGCATACATTTTCTTTCTTTATGGCACAAATAGTAACACATTAGACGTTCTTCTAAGTGTTAGCATTATCTTTACTTAATACTCACTGCAGTCCTATGTGGAATGAGCTGTTATTACCCCATTTTACAATTAGAATTCAGTTCTAGCTGAGTAACTTGCTCAGGGGAACAGAGCAGAATGGTGGAGTGTGGGTAACTGGGACTGTCTAACTTCATCAACCATGATCTTCGTCACTGCTGCCCAGCCTCACTGGAGCCAGTAAGACTCCCCAGGGTGCTGACAAATTTACATAATTCTCTGTGGGTTCAGTTGAGTGCTGGAAGAGCACATTGGGGAATGTAACAAAACTGGCATTTCTTTTCTTTTTCATGTAGTAATCATTTTTCAAAAGGTATGGGCAACACCCTTGAGATGGGCTTGGAAGGGAGAAGTGTTGGGGTCTGTGAGGGAGAAAGGTGAGTACAACTGTTAAGAGTTATGGTGTTACGAAGAGACAGCATGGAGGTAAGGTGTTTGCCTTTCATGCAGAAGGACGGTGGTTCGAATCCCGGCATCCCATATGGTCCCCTGTGCCTGCCAGCGGCGATTTCTGAGCATAGAGCCAGGAGTAACCCCTGAGCATTGCCAGGTGTGACCCAAAAACAAAAACCAAAAGAAAAAAAAAGAGTTGTGGTGTTGAAATTATGTGCATGAGAAACCATAATTAATAGCACCATAAATCCCAGTACTTCAATAAAGTTTCTGTTAAAATCTGTGAGCAAATACAAAAAACAGAACATCCACTTGCTCACTTAAAAAAAGTTTGTGTCAACAGTGATGGAACAGAACTTCTAGAACCATAAAGAAAGACTCCACCCTAGTCTCCATCCTATGACCTGTGCAAATACCAAGATCTCTAGTTACAGAGGCCTGACTTTATCATCCACGACTGTACAGAAAGTTCCCAGACACCACAAAAGGACCTAAAGGAGAAAATAAAAACATGTATGGAGCCTGTGGTTATTCACATGACAGTATACTTCAAGGGTGGAGAAACCCAGTATCTCTTAGGCCAAGGGAACTCCCTTTCTAATCTCCCCAATATTTACTGTGCCTATGCAAAAGAAAAAAAAAAAGCCCAAAAGGCACATGAAAAAATTCTCCACATCACTAACCATCAAGGAGATGCAAATCAAAACAACTATGAGATACCATCTCACACCACTGAGTTTGGCACACATCACAAAGAATGAGAACAAGCAGTTCTGGCGGGGATGTGGAGAGAAAGGAACTCTTATCCACTGTTGTGGGAATGCAGTCTAGTCCAACCTTTACGGAAAGCAATATGGAGATTTCTCCAAAAACTGGAAATTGAGCTCCCATACAATCTAGCTATACCACTCCTAGGGATATATCCTAGGAACACAAAAATACAATACAAAAATCCCTTCCTCACACCTATATTCATTGCATCACTATTTACAATAGCCAGACTCTGGAAACAACCAATATGTCCTTCAACAGATGAATGGCTAAAGAAACTGTGGTACATATACACAATGGAATATTATGCAGCTGTTAGGAGAGATGAAGTCATAAAATTTTCCTATACATGAATGTACATGGAATCTATTATGCTGAATGAAATAAGTCAGAGGGAGAGAAATATACACAGAATAGACTCACTCATCTATGGGTTTTAAGAAAAATGAAAGACATTCTTGCAATAATTTTCAGAGACAAAAGAGAGGAGGGCTAGAAGTTCCTGCTTACTACATGAAGCTCACCACAAAGAGTGATGAGTGCAGATAGAGAAATAACTACATTGAGAACTATCATAACAATGTGAATGAATGAGGGAAGTAGAAAGCCTCTCTAGTGTACAGGCAGGGTGGATTAGGGAGGAGGGAGATTTGGAACAGAGGTGATGGGAATGTTGCACTGGTGAAGGGCAGTGTTCTTTACATGACTGAAACCCAACTACAACATGTTTGTAATCAAGGTGTTTAAATAAAAATATTAATAATATAAAAGCACAAATTAATTTTTGTTATTGCTGTTGTTTGTTTTTTGTTTTGTTTTGTTTTTGTTGTTTTATCTTGGGACCATGGTTATTGTTTAGTTATTGTCTTTATTGCTGTGGTGCTTATTACTGAGTGCTTTTTAGGTTTGTTTTTTGTTTGTTCATTTTTGTTTTGTTTTTCTTTTTTTTGTATTCTTGTTATGTTTTTCTTCCTTTCTCCCTTTCTTCTCTTAAATTGATATATATAGCCTCTAGAAGGACTTCTGTTTTTCGCTTGTTTGATTTTTTGCTTCCCCGATTTTTACTTCTTTCCTTCTAACAAAACCACATAACTTTAACCACCTAGTTCCACCTCACAAATTGGAGGAGAAATAATGGAGGGTACCAAGACCAAGCAGTTATATGAACATCAAGTAAAAATAAAAAATGATCAGAGTTAAACACCAAATACAAAGCCAACTACAACAGAATCGATACCCAATCTACAACAAGCTAGACACAGAGGGGACCACTTATACTGTCAGCCCGGGGGGCAAAGGAGGGCGATATGGAATGCATTCAGGGAACAGAGGTGGAGGGAGGATAGCACTAGTGGTGGCCCTGATTTAATGTCACTATGTACCTAAAATATTACTGTGAAATATTTTCAATCCACTGTGCAAAAATAAAAATTTCTCAAAAAAACAGCAACAACAACAACAAATGTTTGTTTCTCCCTACTTCTGCTGTTAATGCAATGTCTACAACTACATACACACTTGGTTATGATGCTTGCACACTCGGCTGTAGTGTTCATCCTCTTTCGTAGTCCCCACCTGCGTGTTCATTGGGCTAGCCCATCGTGCTCACACATTTTGTGTCATGGTGCTCATCTGAGGGCTACAAATGTTGGTTGCAGTATTCACACACACCTAGCTATAGTGTGCTGTCAAGATCACAAGAGGAAGAGCAATCACTCCAACACTCAGCTCAGCTCACGTGGGCAGCATCAGCATCAAACATTTGCATGTCAGGTGCTTTTGTTATCGCGTCATCCTGAGCCACCTCAACCATTTCTACAAGTGCAGTTCACCTACCTCAATAGTGAAGCCAATGTTTGTATTCCTAGAGATAGTTCTGACATTGGATCCTGGGTTTTTCTGCCATGGGAAGACAGTGGAGCACCTTTTTAAATCTAGTTTCTATTTTCAACCCCTCTTCTGAATATTCCTTAATATTGCCTCTTCAAAAATGGGCATTTTTTGTCCATAAAATAGTTCAACATGTGGTGCCCAAGAACTTATTGAACCTATTGAATCCATGTCTTTTATTGAAAGTGTAGCTATTCCTACCAAATTTCTGAATTCTTAACTTTAGAATTAAATATCAGGTGACTGATACGTCTTTAAATCCCTCAAAATATTTATATAAATTTTCTAAATTTGTTAGAACAATCATTTATTCAAAATGATTCTACATAGATCATACAAAATGAACATAAATATATGGCATGTATTGTTTTAAAATGAATTTAAAATAAAAATCCCAAATGTATTTAGAAAGAATACATAGAGATTATAAAGCAAAGTTCTTGATCATTAGGACTGAAGATACTTGAGAAGTCACCCCAATCATGAAGTTTGTGCTAAAGGTGACCTTGGTTATGTTACAGGCAGGGAATTCCTCCCCAAACTCAAAGGTGGCTTTTTTGTTAAACAGCAAAAATAAGCATGATTCCCCCCACATCAGGTGGGTCTTCAGGGCCACGCCTGGTTAATCGGGCCCTGGGGGGGAGTGGGGGAGAAATTCCTCCCTAGGCATCCAAAAACTACAGAGGCTCAGCTGGGCTCAGAACACTCCACATGCCAGGATTTCGTGTGCCTTTGACTGGTATGATGGGGGCTCTGGGCAGGACAGCTAGCCATAGGACCCCTGGGCTGACCACTTAGTCCAGGCGAGCATGATTTCCCCCCACATCAGGCGGGTCTTCAGGGCCACGCCTGGTTAATCGGGCCCTGGGGGGAGGGGGTGAGAAATTCTTCCCTAGGCATCCAAAAACGACAGAACTGCGCGGGGGGCTCATGCCCCCGCGCGTACTTCATGTATTCAGAATATTCCTTATTCTTATGTTTTGCATATACAGAACGTTCATTTTGTATTCTGCCCTTTCCCACACCCCTACAAAGTAAAGCTCTTTTTTACTCCTTAACTCTCTAACCCCCTCTCAAACATCACTAACCTACATTACTCTTTTTAACTTCAGTAGTGTACAATCCTAATCACAGTCCAAAGCTGTGCATTGTGTGTGACAACCCCAAACTGTTTCAAGATACATAAAATGGACACGTATTTCTTTAGAATATTTTGTGTTTTTTCTCTGACAGCTATAATTCTTACTAAATGTTGTCTTATACAGTGATGATTCTAACCACTTTTTATCTTCTCTTTTTGAGCTGTTTAACAAGGAATTTTGGTGGAAGAGTCCCCCAGTTTAATGCTTATGATTGAACCATGTCATGGGAATCATTGGAATTGTTCTTATGGCCCCCATATGCGCCAATAACACCACGTGGCATTGCTTCTTATTTGCATAGGCACATTAAAATGGGAAAATACTATACATACAAATAAGATCCTATCTGATAGCGATTGGAACACACAAATCTTGTAGTGCAAAGGGACCTTACACCCTGAACATTGACATAACGACCTGGCACAGACCTCAGAAGAAAGGGCATAATCCATTCTCCCCTGAACCAGGGAAGCCATCCACGAAACATCCAGGCTGGTTTATAACATCACCTGGAAGCAATCCTCTACCACAGAAGACCTACACTGCTCAGACTTCGACCTGCTCAAAAGAGACTTCCCTTAACACTGAGAAGACTTAACAACAACAACAACGACCTGCTTACAGGACAGGGCTCCCTGCGTTGCCCTTTGATTGTGAGGTAAAAGGAGAGGATGCTCCACATCCTGACTTCAATGTAAGATATGCAGATTCCAGGATCTTTAATACAGAAACATGATACCAACAACAGAGACTGTGTGAAAAATAAAAGTGTGTTGGCACTACAGACAATGTATTGGATTGGACGATCTAACTTGCCTGGAGCCTAGATTTGGTCTTGTGCCAGGAAACTTCAGGGGTCTGGTCTCTTTGTACTTAGGCCAAGGTTATTTCTTTCCATGTCCCTCATATTTTGGTGGGCCTATGCAAACAACAATTGCCACTCTAACACCACTTTTACTGTGCTCCTTTGACTCTAATCCTTAAAAAGAACTCACTTAAAATTTGAGGTTAACTTAAGCTAATATGCATGTATATGGAAATGTAAAAAATACTATGCTTTTAATGTTTAAAGAGTTACGTAAGTTTTATGGCTTTAGATTGCCTTGTGTACTGTTAAGAAATATTATAATGTGTTACAATCTGGGTACTTGAGGGACAAAGTATTTGTACATGGATTCTGTCTTATTTATCTTAATGTTCTTTGGCTGACATTTCAAAGTTAAGATATCAGCAAGGGGACTCCTGAGAATTATGTTATGGGTGATTGTCCTTCCACTGTAACTTTACCTAGTCCTCTTTCTTTGCACCCTTGTTCTCATAATAAATAAAAAAAATAATTGTCTGATGTGCAGGAAACCACAATAAAATAAAAGGGTGAGAAGAAAAAAAACAGCAAAAATAAAATAAAATAAAATAAAAAAATGAAAATAACCAAGGAAACCTTGCTAAGCTGAAATTACTAAGAAGCTTTATTGTGAGGAGAGGCTAGAAGTGAGGAAGATGGCAGATCAAAAAGGAATCCAGGAAAGAAGACATACCATATACCCCTATGTTCTTGGTCACTGGATTGTTTAAAAAGGGCCCAATGTTTGATTCAGGTTCAAATGTTACAGAGATACCACTTAGCAATTCAGGGTCTTGTGAACAGCATGCAAAATTGGTATGCTGGTGGGGTTGGTAAATGGAGCAGTAGTACTGTATACAGGACATGTGCCATGCATGTGCCTGACCTGTATCCCATATGGTCCTCCATGTACCATCAATGGAGTTTTGGGTACAGAGACAGGAGTAAGCTTTGATCACCACCAGATTTCCCCCATCAACTTCCCCCACAAAAACAACAGCATGCTGACAACCCAAAAGTTTCAATGTTACAGCTCTTTTATTTAACAACTCCTTAATTAACAGCTCATGTAAGTTTTCCTCTGTGGACTGCAGATGTACAGAAACAGGAACATTTACATCCAGAACAATAATCCCAGTCACCTTTGCTCTTCTCTTCTAGCTTTCTTTAATATCTCTGTTCCCTCTGTCTATGTTGTTTTCTTCATCTTGCCATCTGTGATGTCTGCTCTCCAATTAGATCCAATCTGATTTTCAGTGCTGTGACCTGTGTTTATATATATATATATATATATATATATATATATATATATATATATATATATATATATCACCTATCCCTTGTTCTTAGTTATTTCTGCTGATACTACTGCCCTAGCCTAGAGGCTTGCTTTGTAACCAGTGATTCCCTACCACATAGTGGCAGGGTACTGTGGGGTTTTATTTGAGCACCCATTTTTCCAGTGCTCTTCCTGGTGGTAGTGATAATGCTTTCCTATTGGGGTGGCATGCAGAAAGCCAAAGTTGGCTCTGATAGTCTCAAGATCTGTAAGTAAGGGGGTCAGCTCTCCTTTTGTCCTGCCTTAGGATCTTTTGCATCTCAGTTTTGCCATCTGTGTCCTTTCTTTGTGCCTTATCAGCATTATCCTCATCACTGACTCCTCACTGTATGTGTCATGTATTTCTTCTGGTTTATGGTTGGTCCTGTGTCCAGTCATTCTGTCCTGTTCCTGCTCTGCCTACTCTAGGATTCCTGGGCACAAAAAACAGTCAGATAAGGTTAGAAGCAGGAGGAAAAGGGAAAGAGAGAGAAAGCCTAAAAGGGAGAAATGGAGAGAAGGAAGAGAGAGGAGAGAAAACATAGAGTTACACACCGCAGGTTGGTGAAGACTCCCAGGAATAGAGTGTGCCTCAAAGTAAAGGGAAAGCGTCATGGCACACCCAGATTATGCAGGCATGGGCAACTGTGAGACAAGATGGAGTGCACACAGGAAGTTTTCTCAAGTTGTCAGGATGTTGTCAAGGAGGGACTACTGAGCTGTCTCTTAATCAGTTTTTGATGGGCACAAACTGGTTCTTACTATAAAATTTACCTGAAATTCATTGTCAACCTCTATCCCCTTTACCTGCGTGGCTATTTCCATTAATTATTTCAAGTGAGTATATAATGTGGTATTCTTATGCAAACCCTCTTTCAATACTGAAGCATTTATAGCAACTACAGGAGTATTGGCAGTGAGGCTCCCTCTCAGGGCTTCCTTTGTCTACAGACAGTCTCTTTAATGCAAATCATACTCCAATTGCCAGGACAATTTTCTTCTGATCATGGTGGCATTATGTTTCTGAGATGTTCCTCATTACCCATTGGGATCATTTTGAAGGAAGATTGGCAGCTGCTGAAGCCTTTCTTGTCCCTTCATTGGGGCCTAATTTCTTCTGCTAAAACTTCCTTGCCATCCATCCAGTTAGTGACCCTGAGAACATTTGCTAATAAATATCCTACACGTAACTCCACTTTGGAGTTTGTTTCTTGGGGCACTGAACTGTGACATTGAACAAAGTCTCTGATGGGTACTGAGTCTCAAAAAGGAAAACACACTGTAACATAGAGTGAAATATCATTAGAAAAAAAATTAACTTTGCTTTGCTCATGACCAACCTGGGTTTAGTCCCCAGAACCCCATATGGGCCTCCAAGCACTGACAGAGGGTCATTCTTGAGTGCAGAGAAAGGAGTAATCCCTGACTATTGCCAGTTGGTGTGACCCCCAAACAAACAAAAATCTATTTTATACATTTTCTTAGAGACTAAGCAGAGCCAAAAACATGCTCTGACAAACAAATATCTTAATCTTGAATGAGATGTATACCAACCTATGAAAAACCATAGGTACACCAGCTATACAGTTGAAAATGGCAATCTCAATGGAGAAGGCAAGCCAAGTCCCTGCCCTGCCAGAGCCACACCAGCTGCACCCACCACCCACTACCTCCACTTTGACAATGGTCCAGATTCACCACTCAACCACCGAACTCTGTAGAAATCCTAAACCTACTAAAACTTCAGGTATGCATCATTTAGGTTGACATCTCTAGGAAGTTTTTGGAATGAATGTAGGCATGCTCCACTTGTACTTCTGGAAGTCCTGGCAGCTGAAACCACATCCCAAAACAGCTGCAAAATCAGCCATAGAGCTTGAAATTCCTGGAACATGTGACTTTATATGTGGTTTCACTACAACTCCAAACTTTTTTAAAAATACTTTCATTCTAGTAGGAACACATCAATCTAGACATCAACATTTATTCAAAACTACCTAACGATCAGAAACAACACAAGTAATATAAAATCAACTAGCAACAAATCACTTCGCAGACTTTCTGACAATGACATATCGACTTTATTGTGAGATTCATTAATTTTCACAAATTTTCTTATTACTGTACTTTATCTTAATAATTTTATTTTCATTTACATGTAAACAAAGTAAAAGATATTATTTTGTGCCTCCCAAGGGGGTAGCTGGGGAATGGGTGGGAATCCAGGGTCAGTCGTGGGGAGAATTTTACATTGGTGGTGGGCTTGGTCTTGGAACAAATGTATTTATGAGCAAGTATGTAATATATTGTCTTTAAATAAAGTAGTTAATTTAAAAAAGAGAGTAAGCAGAGTTATTCAAAGTTTTATCAGAGAGATAGTGGATAGTATAGTGGTTAAGGAGGTTTAAGTGCTGGTAACTGTGTGACATCACATATGGTTCTGAGTGATCTTTTAGCACCAGTGTGTGTAGTCTAATCTCTATCCCCCAAACAAAAATAAACAAACAGAAAACCAAAGTGAATCTATTAGTACAAGTGAACACATATGCATAAAATGTACATATAATGTACCATATCTGATATATGAAAATATTCCTGAAAATGTTGCAGTATCTGGTAAGGACTTGCAATTGGAAAAGATGATCTTATTTTAACATTTTCTTTTCATTTCTTCCTTAATTTTGTGGGGGAGCATCTGGATGGGGCTCAGTGTATATTCCTGGTTCTATGCTCAGGGATTACTCTTGACAGTGTTGAGGGGATGTATAATGTGTCAGGGATAGAACCCAGGTAGGCTACATACCAAGCAAGCTCTGTACCCACTATACACTCTCTTAAGCTCCCATTTCTTCCTGTCTTGTCTAACAAATTTACAGTTATTGTTAAAATTTTGGGGAAAAATGCCCCAAACATTATGTTCACTATACTTGGGAGAAAGGGAGATATCATTGGTGGAAAGTGATCAAATATATATGAACTGATTCTTTGAAATCTACTAGAAAATAAGGAGCATAAAAAAATGGCAGGAGCATGAGCTTTTAATGAAGGAGTCCCAGATTTGACACCTGGCACAGTTTTTTTTTTTATTGTGACTAAAGTTATTTACATAGAATTATTTACGATACATAGTGACAATGAATGAAGGGCATTCCCACCACCAATGTTATCCTCCCTCCACTCTTGTTCCCAGTATGTTTCCCACATCTCCCTCTTTTACCCCCCAGAATCCTACTGCAAATGGTCTCTGCCTTACAGCTTGTTATAGGTTGGGTATCTATTCTGTTTGGTGTTCCAGTCTGGTCATTTTTTTAATTTACACTACATGTTCATATGACTGGTCCTGGTATCATTCTTTCCCCCCCTCAATTTATGAGGCTGAATGATTCAAATTGTGCTATTCTGTTGGAGGTAAAAAGGTTAAGGAAAAGAGGAGAAAAGATTTGGTATCAACTACTAAAAAAAAAAAACACACCGAATAATATCCACAAAAGTGGAAAAGAAAGAAAAAAGTGGAAGAAAAAGGAGAAGGAAAATAATATCAAAAAACAAACAAAAAATAAAACAAAACAACATCAGAAAAAGTGCTGCAGTGGCAGGGTTTGTGTTACCCCACTTTTTTTTTTGTATAGGCACAGCAAGTATTGGGGAAGGAAGGAAATTCCTGTGGCCTAAGAGATTCAGGGTTTCTCCACTCTTGAAGAATATTGTCATGGGAACAACCACTGGCTCCATATCTTCTCATTGCTTTATTCCAGTTTTTTTTTTTTGTGGTGACAGAAACCTTTCTTCTCTGTGTGGATGAGAAAATAAGGCCACTATAGCAAGCAATATTGGTATTTGCGCAGGGCCTCGGACAGGGCCTAGGATAGTCTTAAAGGTTCTAGAGGTACTGTTCCACCATTGTTGGTGTGTTCAGTTTTCTGTATCATGTGCTCCATGTTTTTGCTCGTTCCCTAAGCTGAAGTCTAGGAAATTATGGTTCCAATGGTTCTGCTCACTCTCTGTTGTCAGAATTGGGCCTCTGTACTAAGAAGTCTTGATTTTTGTAAAAGACCTGGGCTATAGCCTAGGGTAGGGTTTTCCTTAATGGTCTCAAGGTACGTTTTTTTCAGTCACAGTTGTCAAAGTCAGTTTTTTGTTGTTAGTGCTCTTATTTTTCATAGTTCAAAGGACGATACTTCTTCTGATTTCCACTTAGTGTTAGGTGATGTGATAGGACCTCCTGGTCTTAGGTCAAGTTTTCATTTCCTTGCTGTCCTCGTTGTCATATTAACACTGGCACAAGTATATCTCCCAACACAGCTTAGTTCCTGGTGTTGTTGCATGGGTTTGTTTCAGTTCTACGTCTGGGATCTGGGATTTGAGAATGAACTAACACTGTCCAATCTCGTGGAGACTGAGTTGTATCCACATGACATATGTCCAGGATGGGAGGCACACTTGTATAAAAAGTGTGAGTTCTTATCCTAGAAGGTAAGATCTTGTGTCTGAGTCCATGATTTCCCCTTATTTACTGTGCCTATACAAAAATGTACGGTGTCCTTTTGTATTGCTGGTGCTATTCCAGGTAAGGATGACAGACCACATGTACAGTATCTGTGGTGTTGTCTGTGCTTTTATCTCAGGCAAGACATTTTCTTGGTTTTTGACCAAGCAGCACCAAAACTGATGAGGGTAGAGATAATATGTATATATAAAAATAGATTATATAGATAAAATTGAGATATATAAAAAAAAGAATTTGAGGAGAAAAGGTATTTGAAAGAAGAAAGTGGGGAGGCTATCTGTATGTTTAGGAATACATATCTTAAGATACATTTTTAGAAAGGTATTAAGCTAACGTAGGCAATATAGGCCTCCCTATTAGGTCTTCTGACATATTCTTGTGGGGTGCGAAAGCCAAGGTACTTTTTTGTATCACACACTTTGGTCTAGAGTTTGGTTTTTTAAAGAAACCTCCGAGCACTGTACCCATGAGCACAACTGAATTATTGAAAGCCCCAGAAAATAAAATAATATTGCAATTATCTATGTCTCAGTTATTCATAATTTATATTTTTAAGTAGTTATCACATTTGATATTTTTATACATAAAATAAGACTTACAGGTTGGAACACTTAGTAATGTACAGAGGCCTGTTTGTTTTTGGTGTGTGGCTGAATTGCCGTTGAAATTATAGCATATGTTTGACACCAAAAGTGTAAAAAGTTTAGGTACATGTAGCCACAAGCTGTGTTGGCATTTCTGGAGAACACTGAATGAGCTGAGTGAATAAATCAATGTTGAAAGCAGGACACACCTTCCCTCTCTATAGACATTCACCATAATGGAGTTAGGAAAGAGCAAATTGAATTCCTGACAGTGAAACCTCAGTGAACAAAATACCCTTTGGGAAAATAGCTTTTTTTTTTTAAGACTACAGCCAGTAACATTTTCAAACTTCAAAATGTGTGGTATTTCAATGGCTTATGAAGAGCAGTTTGTAATTCATAATGGATTCATAAATAATTTCTCAATTTTATATACAACTGTCTGTTCCAGTAAATATACTACAAAGTCATAAGAATTAGAGACACTTAGGACTCTTTCTAGAATTCTTATCTGACACATCCAATCAATTTAAGGTTCTACAGAATCCTTTGGATCCTATTCTTCTTTGTACTTGCTCCTCCTGTTCTTATACATAGTCTAACCAGCTAGATACAGTTAGTTATAGACTTACCAGTGTTTAATGTATTTTATTTTTTGTAGTGCCTGGGACTGAAGCAGGGCTTCATGCTTATCTGAGCTCATTGTTTTTAGATCTAGTCATGCTTCCCTGCTTCTCTGCTTCACCCCAATCAGAAGCAGGACTCATACTGCCTTCAACCAGCCCTCCTAAGATACAAATGTGGCATTAACCTCTAGAAAAACTAAAACATCTTCTTGGCTATCACGGACTGATTAGTTCTGACATTAAGGAATCTTCTGGGGTCCCTTTGAAAGGTGTGTGCACAGAGGCCAAGGAGTCAAGTTCAGTTCAAGCTCTGTTCTATTTATTCAAAGCAAAAGGTGGAATACTTATACTCAATTTCTTGACAAGTCATAATTTTCAGACAAAGCTATTCAGACAAAGCTGATTTTACCAAAATAAAATAGCATAGGGGCAAATTGTTCGAAGTATATTCTGACAGAGCAGTTTCACCTTTTAAGCTGTTTTTTTTTGTTGTTGTTGTTATCAAAAGTTTCTCAGTTAGCAAGGTCAATTCAGAATTGTTTTGGTTTTATGCATTCTAAACTGGGGCCTAAAATGTTAACCTTTAAAATGATTGCATGGGGGCCGGCGAGGTGGCGCTAGAGGTAAGGTATCTGCCTTGCAAGTGCTAGCCAAGGAAAGATCGCGATCGCGGTTCAATCCCCCAGCGTCCCACATGGTCCCCCAAGCCAGGGGCAATTTCTGAGCGCTTAGCCAGGAGTAACCCCTGAGCATCAAACAGGTGTGGCCCAAAAAATCAAAAAATAAATAAATAAAAAATAAAAATAAATAAAATGACTGCATGTAGGCTAACATCAAGGTAAGATTTGAGGCTGAGTAATTATTCTGTAAGACTAAATAAAAATACTTGAATTTACACTAATGTTATATCAGAGCTATTTTTAAAATGACAGTTGAAGTAATGTCTCAATTAATTTTTATGCTACATCCCCTTTTCTCCTGAATGCCTCATGGACAGGCAACCAAAGTTTTTCAGGGCCCTAATGTTGTGATTACAGTTTATGTTTTTAAGCTTCCTTTCTTACAGGTGTTACTTTTTTTGTTTTGTTTTGTTTTTTGGGCCACACCCGGCTGCCCTCGGGGGTTACTCCTGGCTATCTGCTCAGAAATAGCTCCTGGCAGGCACGGGGAACCATATGGGATGCCGGGATTCGAACCAACCTGGGTCGGCTGCTTACAAAGCAAATGCCTCTGTGCTATCTCTCCGACCCCACAGGTGTTACTTTTCTTTTTCTTTTATTTTTTCTATTTTTTTTATTTGAACATCTTGATTACAAATATGATTGTGGTTAGGTTTCAGTCATGTAAAGAACACCCCTTTTCACCAGTGCAACATTCCCACCACCAATGTTCCAAGTCTCCCTCCATCCCACCCCATCCCCACCTGTATACTAGACAGACTTTCCAGTTCCCTCATTCATTCACATGGTTATGGTAGTTCTCAGTGTAGTTATTTCTATAACTACACTCACAACTCTTTGTGGTGAGCTTCATGTAGTGAGCTCAAAGTTCCAGCCCTCATCTCTTTGTCTCTGAGGATTGTTGCAAAAATGGCTTTATTTTTCTTAAAACCCATAGATGAGTGAGACTATTCTGTGTCTATCTCTCTCCCTCTGACTTATTTCACTCAGCATGATAGATTCCATGTACATCCATATATAGGAAAATTTCATGACTTCATCTCTCCTGATGGCTGCATAATATTCCATTGTGTATATGTACCACAGTTTCTTTACCCATTCATCTATTGAAGGGCATCTTGGTTGTTTCCAGAGCCTGGCTATAGTAAATAGTACTGCAATAAATATAGATGTGAGGAAGGGATTTTTCATTGTATTCTTGTGTTCCTAGGGTATATTCTCTAGGAGTAGTATAGCTGGGTCGAATGGGAGCTCAATTTCCAGTTTTTGGAGGGATCTCCATATTGCTTTCTATAAAGGTTGGACTAGATGGCATTCCCACCAGCAGTGGATAAGAGTTCCTTTCTCTCCACATCCCTGCAAGCACTGATTGATCTCATTCTTTGTGATGTGTGCCAATCTCTGTGGTGTGAGATGGTATCTCATGGTTGGTTTGATTTGCATCTCCCTGATGATTAGTGATGAGGAGTATTTTTTCATGTGCCTTTTGGCCCTTTGTATTTCTTTTTTATCAAAGTGTTCATTTCTTCACCCCATTTTTTGATGGGATTAGATGTTTTTTTCTTGTAAAGTTCTGTCAGTGCCCTGTATATTTTGAATATTAGCCCCTTATCTGATGGGTATTGGGTGAATAGTTTCTCCCACACAGTGGGTGGCTCTTGTATCCTGGACACTATTTATTTTGAGGTGCAGAAGCTTCTCAGCTTAATGTGTTCCCATCTGTTGATCTCTGCTTCCACTTGTTTGGAAAGTGCAGTTTCCTCCTTGAAGATGACTTTAGTCTCAATGTCGTGGAGTGTTTTGCTTATGTGTTGTTCTATATACCTTATTGTATCAAGTCTGATATCAAGGTCTTTAATCCATTTGGATTTTACCTTTGTACATGATGTTAACTGGGGGTCTATGCTCGCTTTTTTGCAAGTGACTAACCAGTTCTGCCAGCACCACTTGTTGAAGAAGTTTTCTCTGCTCCACTTACAGGTGTTATTTTTCATGCTGCCCTCTCCAAGTTTACAGGCTGCTTTGAAAAAGTTCTTAAAATTGTAGACAGCTTTTTAAAAAACTCTCTCTCCGGCAGTTAGGGTCTTTTTAAATTTGGTATCTTCCTAGGTCTCAGGATCTATTAACATGGGTGATGTAGCCTTGGAAATCCCAAATTACTCATGAAATAATTTCAAACTCCTTAGCTCATATATAAATACCAGCCACAGGGGTGAGGTATTGAAGCCACTTTCAGACCTCTGGTCTTTACTGCATGGGACACATCCCAGGCTTCCTGTTGCATACTCTGTTATGTGAACTTTTGCATGCTCTCATGCCAAAGATTTCATATCTTCATACCTCTGGCCATGGCTCATCCTTGTCTTAGATTGAGCTCTTTGCTCTTACTACTGTAGTTGGTTAACTCCTATTCCTAGTTCAGTGATTAATGCTCATATTTTCTTGAGAAAAGCATTTACAATTCCTTCTAGCATGACTGTCCACCTAATTCTATGTCTGTACCTCATTTTCATGTCCTCTTCATAAGCTGTTTTGGGGATGACTTATGTGCAGTTAGAGAAAAGAGGTGGCAGTTTTGAAAAGCCAGTCTACTGCTTTTCTCTCTACCCATCAGGTCACTTGGCTAAATGTCTGGGAAGTTTGAACTGATTAAAGACTTCAAGAAGCACCAACACAGTACAACTTCACATCTCAACAGTTTTGCCAGGCACTTATCAAACCACATCTAGGTTCCATGATTCCAGCCACCCAATTTCTCAGGGAACTGTAGAACTCAGTTTGAAATGAGAGATGGCTAGAAAAGTAAACAAACAGCTTTATTTAGACGGTATGGAGAGAGAGAGACAAAGAGAAAGAAACGAGAGAGACAGAGACAGACAAAGACAGAGACAGACAGACAGAGACAGAGACACACACAGAGAATGTGTTAACTTGGACTTCTCTAGAGGGGAGAGTTAGAATTGCATAATACCTCAGTTTATTTGGTTTACAAAGAAGATCTGTCCATAACGCCTTTTTTTTGCTACTTTAAGAACTAGTGACAAAAATAACTTCTTTAGAACTCATCATGGTTTTATTCCTTCATGAGAACTCATTGCCAACCCTACTACCCCTCCCCACTATTTACTTGCTTACTTCATCTGCATCATAGCATCAAACCAAATGTTTAGTCGATGCTTATAAATGCTTGGTGATTATTAGATCAATACAACTTGGATAGAGGCTAAATGGCTATCAATTAAGAGGGTGAAGATGCAAATCAAAACAATACACCACAGAGACTGAAACACATACAAAGAACAAGAACAATCAGTGCTGGTAGGGATGTAGGGAGAAAGGAACTCTCATTCACTGCTGGTAGGAATGCCATCTAGTCCAGCCTTTATGGAAAACAATATGGAGATTCCTCAAAAACTGGATATTGAGCTCCTGTATGATCCCATTATACCACTCCTAGAGATATACCTTAGGAACACAAAAGCACAATACAAAAATGCCTTCCTCACACCATATTCATTGCAGCACTATGTACAATAGCCAGAATCTGGAAACAACCCAGATGCCCAACAATAGATGCGTGGCTAAAGAAACTGGTACATCTACACAATGGAATACTATGTAGCTATTAGGAGAAATTAAGCCATTAAATGTGCCTCTACATATGGGACATGGAAACTATTTTGCTTTATGAAATGAGTCAGAGGGGGAGAGATAGACACAGAAAAGTTTCACTCATCTTTGGGATTTAAGTAAAATAAAAGACAATATAGTAATAATGCCCAGAGACAATAGAGATGAGGGCCCGAAAGACCAGCCCATAATATGAAGCATACTACAAAGAGCAGTGAGTGCAGTTAGAAAAATAACCACTAACAACCACTGTGAAAGAGAGAAATAAAATTCCTATCCAGAAGACGAGCAGGGGTGGGGGAGGAGAAATGGGAACATTGATGGTGGAAAGTTACACTGGTGAAGGGTGGTGTACATTTGATGATCGAAACCCAACTACATTTTTGTAACCACTGTGCTCAAATAAAGATATAATTAAAAAAATAAAGTCTGAACATTCTCATTAAGGAGTGACCAGCTCTAAGCAGTATGTAGACCTATTGCTGGGTGGATAATAGTTGAGATGGGCAGAGACCTTCCAACACAGACATGCCACCTGTAGTGGTTTCCTTTTTAAGGAAGAGGTGGAAGAGGATGGGTATTAGGTGTGCTTTGATTTTTGGCTGAATCTCTGAAATCTCTTGGACCCTTGAAATCTCTGAAATCGCTTGTAATTGGGAAAGAGTATGGATTTCATGACTTTGACTTTTTAGAAGGATAGGACTTTTTTATTAATTTTTTTTAATTATGCGAACAAAGATGCAAAGAAAGAGGACAAGGTAAAGTTACAGTGGAAGTACAATCACCCATAAACAGAATTCTCAGTAGTCCTTTGCTGATATCTTAACTTTGAACTTTCAGCCAAAGAACATTAAGAAGAATAAAACAGAACCTATGTACAATTGCTTTGTCCCTCAAGTCCCCAGATTGTATTACATAATATTTCTTAGCAGCACACAAAGCAATCTAAAGACATAACACTTATGTAACTCCTTAAACATTGAAGGCAAAATCTTTTTTACATTTCCATGCACATGCATATTAGTTTAAGTTAACCTCAAAAGTTTAAGTGGTTTGTTTCTCTTAAGGATTAGAGTCAAAGGAGCACAGTAAAAACGGTGTTAGAGTGGCAATTATTGTTTGCATAGGCTCACCAAAATATGAGGGAAATGGAACGGAAAAGCTTTGGCCTAAATACAAGGAGACCCTACCCCTGAAGTTTCCTGGCATAAGACCAACTCTAGGCTCCAGGCAAACTAGTTTGTCCAATCCAGGTCATTGTCTGTAGTGCCAATACACTTTTATTTTTCACACAGTCTCTATTGTTGGTATCATGTTTCTGTATTAAAGATCCTGGAATCTGCATATAGAAGGATAAGACTTTTTAGAAGAAACTTGGGTAACTAGCAGAATTGCAAAAATATACAACAGAAAAGAGGGGTCTTGTCAGAATTTACCCTCCTCCTTTTCTTCATTTTCTTTCTCTTTTCTGTTATTAATTCACATTCTTTCTTATTTCCTTTTCTTCCTTCACTGCTTTCCTTTAGTTTTGGTCAACACATTACATTTTTTTAGCCCCAATTAACATTTTAATAGTACTGGTGTAGAGAAGGAAGGCTGGAAAAAAAAAAAAACCCTGGAAATGCACAATAAATTTGAACTGAAGAGGAGGGCTGGAATTACAAGGATGACAAGTAAAGTGGTTCATTCATTAAGTTGGGCACCACTGGCTTTAAAATCAATTGTAAATCAAACACTTGCATTATGCAAAGCATTTTGCCTTGGAGCATAAATCTGGCACCATTGTTGCTGCTAAAATAAAGTGCAAGTTCAAGATGTTAGGTTATGAACCAAAATAGAAAATATATAGTGTTAGGTGATGTAACACAGTGCTTTATCTCTTTCAATCCTTTGGAATTGTGTATAAGGTATTGCATTTTCTCGGTCATTTGTGAACTAGAATTTTCATAAACTGCAGTTTCTTGTGAATAACTTGAATAGCTAAAAATGAATAGTAAGCTTTTGGCATTTATATCAGAGCTAAACCCACCAATGCTAGAATTAGACTATAACAGCATTCCATGCTTTTGCATTTAAGATTTTTTTCTTTGAAGAAGTTGTTTTCTTTGTTTAATTATAACTGTTTAAAAATTTAGTTATTTAACCTCTTATAAGGTTGAGACCTGCAGTTTGTTTCAAAGCCATGAGCACCCGTTTTCTCATCAGATCCTCATAGAACCTGCTGATGTTGTATATTAGGAAAGTGATGGTGAAGACTAGAATATCATGGACTAAAGGGAAACATCACATAAGCTCTGCATCTTTTTGGATGGAAAATATGGTTTTATCAGAAGAAGTCTGAACTGTAGCCAAAAATTGTAGGTAATACCTTTCTTAGCACACAAATAGCAAAGCTGACAAGAGCTTCAAAGCACTGACCTAGTATACAATGAGTTCTAGGTGTCATTGGGAAAGCTTCTCTGGTGAGACAACATAGCAGTGACTTGAACGGTGTGCATAACCTAAAGGATTCTTGGCCAGAGGATCTTCATCCAGTGTATTTGAATGCCCAAAGCATGGGAGTGTTGTTTTGTTTTCCAAAGCTTAATCCTGACCTTGAGTAAAACCACAAAGAGAAATGGTCTGTTTTGTAGGCTGTGAAATTGCTTTCAAGCCACAGCCAAATTTATCTGCTGCTCTGTACAGGCTCTGAGCCTCCAACTAGCCAGGCCTTATGCCACTGTATGGTGTGGGCCTACAATAAAGCTTCAGGGCCAGATGCCTGGGCAGCTGGCCAGCTGTATTACAGTGCACGGAACAGAAAGTTATATAATCCCCCTTCATGGCTTTAACCCCATTTGGTGGTATCCTAGAAATATTTAAACATATCTTCCTGCTCTGAGTAACCTCCTCTTCTGATAACTGAGGACATTCCTTATATTTAAGATACTATTTGTATTCTTAGCAGCATAATTTCTAATAAAGTAGAACACTGAAAATGTGCCCTCTGCTTTATTGGACAGACAAATTACTGTCTCTGATGTATTCATCTGGCATGTTGGAAAAGAATATTGAATTTATTCCAAAGACTTTTTAGATTACTCTAACATTGAGATTATGGAAATGTTCACTACTACTTCCAAAAGCTGTTTCTTCTTTGTTATAACAACCAGATTGATAATTATTGAATCCAGGGGGGTTGTGACTCATTGTTTTGGCACTAGGTGTTTGCATTTGGCTCTGAGGGAAAACATGTGCTGGGTCCCTGAGGCCTTGAACATCCCACAATTTGCTTTCTGAAGTACTAGCAACTCTATCTCATTCATCTCTCTGCAGATCTCAGAATATGGGACTTCAAGTATGCTGTTATAAACTCCAGTCAGATTACCCATATTAGCCATAAGAAAAATAAGGATGTCAAAGACAAAGTGTGTAACTCAAGGTTTCAGGCTCCCAGATATTATTTCCTTACTCTGAACTCCAGGGTTATTATCACTATAAACTTTTCATAGATAATTTTCATAGGGAAATAAATTTTCCCTATATTGAACTCACAATAAACACCAAATAGACTAGGTGGTGGAGTGGAACAACAATATAGCAAGTAGGGCACTTGCCTTGCAGATGGCCAACCTGTCATCTATCTTTGACATTCCATATGGTTCCCTGAGACCTGCCAGGAGTAATCCCTGAGCACAGAGTCAGGAGTCAGCCTTGAGCACAACCTGGTGTGGCCACAAAATCAAAAATACAGTTAGTAGAAAACCAAACTCTGGAAAAAGCAGTTGATTTTATTCAGATTTTGTAAAAAGTAGAATGTACCTGAAGATGGGAAGACTTCTGTAAACTCTTGGTTGGTCTTTGATATGGGCACATGAGGAAGTAGATGGAGGGAAGTTAATTTTCATATCTGACCCAAGAGCAGCTCTCAGATAATCACTGTTGTAATTCACACAGGGATAGAGATGCAAATCTGTATATATTCTTTCTGAGAGTCCAGGTATTGCTACCATGTAGTTGAATAGGAAAGATAGTACCTCAATTTCATCTTTAATATGAGGAAACAGTGATCAAAGGTTAATAAATCTCACTTAGCCAGGAGGCGCCAGAGACTCAAACCTAGACTAATTTATTTATTTTGATGAACCACACACACAGTGGTGCTCAGACTTGTTTCTGACTCTGTGCTCAGGGGTCATTTCTGGTGCTTTCAGGGGCCATATGGGATTTCAGGAATTGAACCTGGTTCAGCCACATGTCATGCAAGGGACCAACCCTTGTCTTGTATGTAGTCAAACTAGGTTGTATCTATGGTACCCTATATGCATAAGGTCCCCTGAGTGATAACTGAGCACAGATCCAGGAGTAAGCCCTGAGCACAATCAGTTGTGACCCAAAATTTTATTATAGTTAAGGTAATGTGCTTACAATGAACTTGATTTTATGGTCTTTACCATTTTTTTTATCATCATCCCACCTCATCAACACCAATGTACTCAAGGCCCTTGCCCTGAATACATATCTTTCTATCACCTCTAAACTACCTACTCCCATCCTTCTTTGGTATTCTCAGTACCCAGAGTACAGTTATTATCTATGCCCTTGATTTATTTCTCTATATTCCACAGATGAATGATATCATCCAGTTCTTGTTCTTCTCTGGCTCTTTTTGTTTAGTCTGATACTCTCTAGTTCTAGCCAGATTTTGCAGCAAATCACATACTTTCATATTCTCTTACAGAGGTATAATATTCCATCATGTAGATATTCCACAACCTTTTAATCTATTCAACTGTCATTTACTGTAAAAGATGCTGGTGATGTCTGATTCTGGGTTTGCAACCTCACCCAGGTCATCTTAGGGCTCAGTGAAAAGCAGACTGGAGGTGTCTGGAGTAAGGCTTCTGGGAGTGACTGCAGTGAGATGACTCTCTATTACCAAGGGAAAAGGAATATTTAAACAGAATTTACCTGCACAGGAAGATTGAATAAAGTGAAGGGAAGGTCCTTACTGGTTAGGTGTATGTATAGCATATCAGGTCTGCAGACATGACCTATGACTAGGGGGAATGTGACCTACGTAACTAGGGGGAGATTGGGGAAAGTACAGGAGGTGGGCTCCATTGTGACATGTCAAGTGTTTGCTTTAACAGGTGCTCATCTTTCTCTGAACCAGCGGGGTTGGTGATGAAGTGGCCTTGGCATACATAATGCCCCATTTTAGGAGCTTCGTTTGAGTGGCTTTGCAATCTCTATGTGGTCCAAACCTGTCTCTGAAAGGCTCTGGCTACAACTGGATATTTGGGTTGTTTCCATATCCTGATTATTGTACTAAGTGCTGCAATGAATGTAGATGTATATTTATCTTTTTAGATTAATACTGTTGTATTTAGATGCCAAGAAATGGAATTTTTAGTTTATTATAAATCTTATTCCTTTCCACACACTATCATCTGGAATAGTTGCTGCTGCTAGTTCTTTTCAGATGAGACCAGGCCAACTAATCTTTAGGTCATAGTTTTTTATATATCTTGTATTTTATGACTATATAGATTTCTCAGTAGGTTCACACATGTAAGTACTCAGGGACACTCCTGGATTTGTGCTTTAGCGATTTTCCTTGTGACTCAGAAAGACCATGTGGTGCCAGGGATCAAATCAAACTAAGGCCTCCTGCTTAAACCAATATGCTAGCTCTCCAGGCCTTCTTTTGAATACTCAGGATAATTTCCTGGTAAATTGTTGCTTATTTGGTTCAACTTCCTGGAATTCAATCAAATAAACTAATATTGCTATAAATATAAATTAAAGCTACAACATAAAAGTATTTTGAAATAAGTTCTAGGGATTTGTTTATTCCTTGGATATTAAATTTTATAACTCATACTGTCTCCAATAGGAATTACAGTAGAAGCACCATGGCTTGCTTAACTTTATGGTTTTCCTTTTTAAACTCATTGATCATTAGGGGTTGGTGGAAGGTCTCCCAGAAAGATCAGAAGGAGGTCTGGAAGGCAATTTTTGTTGATTCGTGGCCGACTAGGTGATTTAATTTAAAATCCTTGGATAGAACATTAAACATGTTGCTCAACCCGAAATTATCTAGGACACCCCAGTGATGCTCAGCAGCTGCATTGGGTGATGCTCAGAGATCATAAAATGTCAATGATAGAACTGGAGAGAGCCATATCGGCTTCTTAGTATTGCTTATGGATAAGCGATGTTAAAGTATATACAGCCTGTGATTAATTCTTGATTATATTTATCTACATTCTAATACTTGCCATTCTAAATTCCAAAAAACTCTGACAACCCTACATTTTTTTAAATGTTTGGGGAAAATTTATTTGGTGGAAATACCAGATCTAAATGAAAAGAGGTTTGATTCTTACATAAACCATGGTATGTTTGTGCTTTATTACAGGTACAGCTAAACAAGGTGATCTTCTGCTGCCATTTAATTTATCATTCAATGTCTGATTGCATTGAGTCTGAAATAATGCATTCTGAAATGCATCCAGTCTCAAGGGCTTCAGATAAGGATTGGAAGTCTCCTTTCAAAAGGAAAAGGAAGATATTTATATAGCAGAAAAGTGCAGAAACATAAGCAGTAGCCTGGAGTAATTTTCTCCACATTTGTTTCTTCCTTGATGAGAGATTACGCACCTCCATCCTGTTAGACTCCTGCATGCCCAAGTGATTGGCTTCTTTGGCAAATAGAATGTGAACAGAAGACATAGTCACTTCCAGGTAAATCTTTGAGTGAAAATGTATAGTTTTGGACTTTTTTCTTTTTGATCAGCCATGGGCTCAGCAATGTTTTAGTAGAGGCAGGGATCCATCAATCTGTACTTCCAGAGAAACCTGGTATGGAGCTGTGAATAACCTGTGAGTAAGATGCAGCTTCATGAGATGTACCTTCCTTGTTGACTCTTGTGTGATATAACTTAGTCTATCTTTATTGGCACACGAGAGATCAGTGCCCTCTGGGATGAAGCCATTCATTAGTGTGACATCTGTGGGCAATGACACAGTTAATGATCAGCAATCAGTGTCCTGTCGGGAACAGTCCAGCTGTACAGATGAACAGTTAAGGAGATGCCAGACCTGGCTTGTACACTTTCCCTCCATACCCATTTTAGTTTTCCTGTCTATGCTCACTGCCAAATACTGCCTAACTTGAATGTTCAAATTCTTGCTTTGATGCACATGTTTTCTTACTTTCCTGGCATAGCAAATTGTACAGTAATTTAAGCTACTAATGCTTATTATAATAAATCAAACCAAAAGTATAGTGGAAAGAAGTTTGTTATCTCACCTTCAGTGATCAGAGATCACTTCTAGTGGTGGTTGGTAAACCAT
The DNA here is from genome assembly GCF_024139225.1 of Suncus etruscus. Classification (NCBI taxonomy): domain Eukaryota; kingdom Metazoa; phylum Chordata; class Mammalia; order Eulipotyphla; family Soricidae; genus Suncus; species Suncus etruscus. The sequence continues at coordinate 71,089,422 of NC_064863.1, read as the reverse complement.
ATGCGTTTCTGGGTATTTAAACCAGGGTCAGCTCTGTGTAGGCAAACAATCTATCTCTTATATTGTCTCTCATTTCCTATTGATAACTTTTGAATTGAATGCTTACTATGTTCATATGATGATTATAGACATTTTAATTCTTTTGCCAACCCATGCAGTACGTATGCCTTATTAGCATTTCATTTGAGGTACATATACATTGAGTCCTTTTTTTGAGAATCATGTAAGTTAGGAAATGGTAGAGTGAGAGACCCAGGCAGTCTTACTTTATACTCAATGCCTTTTAGAAAGCACAAGGGGTAAGGTACATTTGGTTGCATATGGCTGACCATAGCTCTACCCTTGGCACTATGTTTTTTGAGCCCTAACAGGAATGATACCTGAGTATAGAGCCAGAAATAGTCCCTATGCACTGCCCATGTTGCTACATCCACCCTGTGAATGTTTATTTAACATATACTTATAGTACTATATGAATTTCTTGATTACAGTTTACACATCCATATGAGTCTATACCACACTGCACCTACTAACCAAGTTTTAGCACCATTCTATCAAATTAACTTCCCCTGCTCCTGTAGTAAACACATAGTTTGCTGAGTCTAAAGGCTACCTTGATTGTGTTGTGTGAGTCCATCTCTTTGTTTATTTTCATTCAAAGCATTAATCAAACCATTTGGTATTCATCATTCACTTCCTGATTTCCTTTGCTTACCAGTCACCTCAAATTTCTCCAAAGTTTTCTAGAAAGGAACTTCATCTTTCTGAAAAGTGAGGTTGTATTCCACCAAATATACCACAATTTCTCTGTGCAGTCATCTGACAGTAGGCTTTGAGATTTTTTCCATGACTTGGATCTATGAATATATACTCTGTGTCCTTAAACTCTAAGTTATACATTTTTAATTGCATGATAATGCATGAATGAATGGATAATATTTTTTCAATCATTTCTTTACTGATAAAGATTGAGAGATTTTTTTTGCTACTGCTAACAATATTGAAGTAAGCAATATCTAAAACATTCTGATCAATACTCTTTATTTTTCCTGTGGAATAGAGTTCTATGTTAATAATTTCTTGTGCCTAAACGGAGAGAAACCTCACCAACTCATACAGACTCATTTCTCCTTAGGCAAGGGGTCCTGGATGTTTTTCTTATTGCTTTGTTTTGGGGCCACACTAAGCAATGACCAGGACTTACTTCTGTCTATGCACTCAGAAATTACTCCTGGCAGGCACAGTGGATCATATGCGGTATTGGAGATCAAACTCATTGCATGCAAAAACAAATGCCATATCCTCTGTACAATATATTGCTTCAGTTCTGGGGACCTGGATATTGTCATTAGTATGCCAATAGCTAGTGGAATTCTTACTCCACCAGATCCTCTGAACCCTCCAGATACCTCTTTAGTACAAGGCAGATTGGAAAGGCCTGTTTAAGTCCATATAGCTCACATTTAGAAACAAGAGGAAGTGAACTGTAAGGGATTATCTTCTAGTTGTGTCAGATTCAATCACACGGCATGGATTTATCAAGTGGAGTGAAATATTTGTTTTGATTGCTCACTGATTAAGAATACACTCTAATGCACAATCTTGACAGACATCTAGGGCAACTACCCTTACTTTAAAAATCTGGGTCAGGATTGCTCATCTTCTTCGAATTCAGCAATCTCATTTCATTAAAAGATTATGCAAAGAAACTCGAGTTGAGTCTGTTCAATTGACTGCTTCTTCTTCAGTATTTAATATTGCAGGAGACCCAGAAGTTGTTAGTGCTATTGTCCATTGATTTCTACAGTCTCCTTCCTCAGTATTCAGTAGTTGGAAAATGAGTTAGCCAAGAATCATATAAATAATGAACATACTGTATTAAAAGTGAGCAGACAATGCTAAAATAATTCATGAAGATAGTGAAGTAAGATAGAATAAAAAACCTGTATGTTGGAGATGCTTAGAAACTTTTTTTTAAAATAAAAGCTTTAAAATGATTTAAAGGACTGATTGCAGGATAGGTATTTATCAATTATCTGCTAATTTCTGCAATGTGTTACTTTATGAAAATAGAGCAATAAAATAGATTTTTCTAGTATAAGGTAAATTAACTGATGATAGGCAGAGAAGAAAATCATAACAGTATCAATTTGTCCATTTTTTTTCCTCTGTCCATTTTGTTTCCACAGACATTGGGAAAGAACATGGTACATTTAAGTGTGATGCTTCATTCTTAAATGAGCATTTTTTAGGTTTGCCCTGAATGTTCATACTTTATGTTTATGTATCCATGCTACTTCAGTCTATTTTTTTACTGTGTTCATGTGGGGGGGGGAGTGTGAGAAATATTTTAAGCAATTCACACTGTTTTGAATAGTTCTATTTTCTCTAGCAAGAGTCTGTTCTGACATCCTTCATAGTGATGCCTCTAATTTGCAGTAGAGTTCTGTTTCTAAAATTCTTTTACTAATTAGCAGAAGCACAAGTGAGGACAAATACCTGAAGTGCAAATGCCAGTAGTTCCAACTATTGTGCCATGAACAAATAATTAGGACAAATGACTGTCCCTGAAGTAATACTGAATAGTAACTATCTCATCATTGAACCCGTGTCTGTGTAACATAAAATTGTGTATTGTTATTTTTATATAAATATTTGAAAGTCAATTATGTAATTGCAATGAAATATGCCAGATCTTAAATACAACTGTTTTACATCTTATTTCTTTCTCTCATTTTGGCTTGATCACATATTTATTCTGATTTCCAGCCAAGGTCACATAGTTTTCTTTTTATATCCAACTGTCTAAAAAAGTATGGCCATTCTTTTGAATGATCATGTAGGTATATTATATGCACTAAATTTTTATCTGAAAGATTGAAAACTGAGGAAAATATGGGCAAGCTTCTCCATATGGAATATATATTTTTTTTCAGTCCTCCAGTGTCTTTGTGGTCTCAGAAGCTATACATTTGGTTAAACCTGCTTTGAAGCTCAAACATTGAACTTACATTAGATTTGATTTTTTGCTGCTGAGGACACACGCAGCTGTGCTTGTGGCCTACTTTTGGCTTGAAGCTTGGGGGATCCACATGCAATATAAGAATTATACCAGGGACACATATCCTGACTCAGTACTTGACCAAGGGCCTGCTGATTTGGCAATTGGTCTTACCCATTAGGATGAATCAGAGAACGGTAGCTGGTTATCACTGACAATTGGCCAGGCTTGTCCCTCTCATGACAAGAAGAGTTTGTGTGTGGTGGTGAAACCAAGATGCCTTACACAAGGTAAGACATCCTTGAGACCAAGAAGCAATTCACAGGGGGATTCCATGAGGATCTACTTCTTACTTTAATTCTTTTCTATGAAAACTCATGAGCACAGTGTCTCTTCCGTCTTTGCTTTCAAATTGGGTCCCGCTTGCTCAGCAGGTTTCATGATTTGTTTCAGCAGCAGAGACTGCTTCTGAATATTGGGAGTTACCTGAGATATAATAATAAGCTGGTGTCAATATCTGTATCTAATCAGTTTAAATATTATTTTATAATAGCTTTTCTTTCCATGCCCTTGTTCTTTAATGATAGTTATATTACAAAATAATAGCTTTCTTATACAGAAATCAAGATAGCAAAACTTGATAGAAGACTTTATATTTATTCAATATAGATGTGTTTGACAAAATTCAAACATTGAAGATTCCATGACATTTTAATAAAAGTTGTCCCTCATTTGATCATATCTTATATTTGCCATTCTTTTTTCTTTTAGGTTCCCATGCTTTCTTTTTATTTCCAAAGAGGAGTTGCTTTGACCATTTGCTTAGACAGGTGACTGTTCTTTGGAAAGTATAGGAAAGGGGAATTGCAGAAATTCTCTTCTTTTTAATCCATTTCCCATGCCTTTGGGTAGTATAGTCTGACCCATTGCTTTTTTATTAAGCTGTCAAGGCATCAGCTCCAAGCTAAGACTGAGCTGACTTAATAGGCATTTTTTATTATTTTGAACTTGCTAGAAAGTAAAAACTTCAAAATATTTTAGTAATGTATTTCTATGGTTTTGAATTATATCTATAAACATATGCAGGCACATAATATATAGTTTTAAGTCATACTTTAACTCTTTCTACCTTCACCCTAATTTTTAAAAATAATATACTTTTTGTTGCTTTGTTAGTTAAATCTGAAGAAATCTCATGACACCATGGCTCATATTCAAATTTATATTTAAAATACTGGTTTCTAGTTTTAAGTATTTTTCTACCTTATTTTGCTTTATTTTTATTTTGTGCTTTATTCTGTGTCTGAAAGTTGAGTTATTTAAAATAGTTCCTTGACCTCTGGTTAAAAAAATTATTTTTTTGTGCTTTGTTTAAAATCAATACCCAGTGGTGCCCATGACCAGTCTCAGCTCAATGTTCAGAGATTGCTCTCTACAGTTCTTGGGGGAACATGTGGATTGAACACGAAGCTTCCAGATACAAAGCCTATACTCCTTTCCTTTTATCTCTTTCCTTGGCCCCTTATCTCTGGTTTTAGATCGGCTTGACCAATGAGAGCTTTGGCCAAGAAAGGAGACAGATCTATGTGTACAGCATTCCTTTCTCTCTTTCTATTGTAGCTAGCTGTCTTTCTAGACTAGATTATAGTTTTTCTAAAGTATCTCTTTCCACACAATCGCTGTTTCTAGATTGCAGCCCACTTTGGCCCTCCAGGTTTAAGGAGATTAACTGGGATCACCGATAACTAAGTTAATGTGTCTCTCGAGGAGATCTCATTGCAGACAGGTCTTACATTAAGCACAATTCAGTTGGCAGATCCTTGCTGTTTTTTGTTGAAGTCTTGAAGAGAACACAAATCACTGAGTGAATGTATTACTGGGAGACATTGTGGCTCAATAGTGATCTCCCATTTGGAATCAAACTGATCTATCTAGTTTTGAATATACCCCATCAGTTATAAACTCAGTGTGGAAATTATTCATATTGTAAAAATGTACAAGAATAATTCAAACAAATTGTTATATAATTATACCAGTGCATACATTATATATTTATTATATATGTCTGTATGTATATAATGTTTCTATTTCCATTTTACATTGAATAACTTTATATTAATGAGAGCTGAGAAATTAAGGAAGTCATTTTTAGTTCCTTTCTACTTTATGCTCTTAGTTTTGCATTGCCAGTTATGTCAATGTCCTTTTCCCTCAGTTCCATAAGTTCTGGCTTATCCAAATGACACTTTGTTTTCCACAGATGGTCCTGATCACACTGGTAACCTGACCTCCAAACTGGAATTTCTTCGGTTGGTAAGTGCTCGACACGGGTCCCCAGTGAAGTGGAAATCTTTTGCTGGCACCATAACATGAGCCTTGGCTGCTGACTGCTCAGGTGGGGATAATCCAACTTCTTTACAGGAAAGATGTTTTTACTGTCTTTTAAAAAACTATATCTATAAAATATTATGAGTGCATTAGATAAGTCCAAAGAGGTGGTATGGGATTTGCTTATTTAAATGCTTTGAAACTGACAAGAGTGTTTAGTTAAGAATTGGCTGTCATTTCAGTAAACTCAATGGAAGTGCAAATGCTATCAAATGACCTTATACTGTCCTTTGGCTTTTACTAGAAAAACCGTATTGTATAACATGTGTCATTCAAATAAGTCATATGTATTATTGCATTAAAAACATGACCTGAAATATTATTTTAAGAGAAAAAGATATGCCCAAAGCTTTTGTCAAATGGAATGGAAGTTACTGGAACCTCTTTGGTTTCAGTATGGACTCTGAAACATTATTCAGTATCATTGGTTTTTTGAAGACTTGCTGTGTATTGGGACTGTGTATAACCCCCATAGTTCCCCAAAGACCTCAAAGACCTCATAGACCCATAGATAGGAGACACATATACAGAGTAAAAACCCTTTTATCATGTCTGCTGGGAGCTAATGTAGATAGATGTAGAAATACAGAATGACAAAATCAAGTAGTACTGAACCCATTTATTGGGTTACTAAATAAGAAAAATAATTCATGAAGGGAAGCTTTGGTTGGTTTTTCCATGATAAAAGGCTGATATTCATTTAGCCAGATAGGGAAGAGCATTGTAAAAAGCTTTCCTCTCACTCCCCCCTTTCCTCATCCAGTTTCATTTAAATAACTTTTGGAGGGTTATTGTATTGTTTTGTTTTGGGGCCACACATGGCGATGGTGGTGCTCAGGACTTACTCCTGGTTCTGCACTGAATAATCATTACTGGCAGGCGTAGGGGACAATATGGGATTCTGGGGATCAAACCTGAGTCAGCTGCAGGAAAGGCAAACACCTTCCCTACCAGCTGTAGTGAGCCTGGATGCTAAATAACTTTTGAAGTTTTTAATCTCCTCTATCTAGCTCAAGCTTTAATACTTATAAATGGATAGTGTGTATGGCAGGATTATAGGAGTATATGTAGTGTGGGTATTTGTAGTGAACCAATTTTAGTTCTTGGGTTTTTTTTCAGTATCTTATAACAAATATAGTTTTTTTCTTTAAATATATTCTGGGTATTTAAAAATTCAGGATATTTACTGAATTTATCAGGAGCAGTTATCAGAGTCCATGGTTGCATGAAACTTTGAAAATTATTGTTGGTAATAGACTTTGTTAGGCAGTGGTTAACTTGTATGTGCTGTGAAAGGCTGGAAGAGAAATGAGAGAATCGTAGCACCTTTAAAATTTAGGTGGGATGGGCTGGAGCAATAGTGTAGAGAGCTGGGCACTTGCCCTGCATGAAATCAACCCCATCACCCTAATGGTCCCTGGAGCATCACCAGAAATAATTCCTGACAGAAGAGCCAGGAGTAAGCTCTGTGCATGGCAGGGTGTGCCCCCAATATAACAACAAATATCTGGGATATCTGGTGGGATATCTGATTTTAAAGATTTTTCATCTTTGGATCTTAAGTGTATTGAGTAGCACGGGAGATAATGAATTTGGTCAGACATAGGATGACTTTGAAGTATCTTTGGGATCATCTGTAGGAAGGTAGAAAGTACTAGAACTGGTCATGGGAATGACTCAGTACCTAAAGCACCACAAACTTTAGAAATCTTGGAGAATTGGAGGAATGGGATCTTTCTGGAAATCTCTTGGAGATGTGAGTATGTGATGGGAGGAACAACAGTGTTAGAAGGGCAATAGCAAATGGTGCAGTGCAAATCATGGAAGAAAAGAGGAAGCAGTGGCTCAGAAAGAAACAACGTATCTAGTTTGGGAGTATATGATTATTTTCTTGACATTCCTAATGTGACTTTCAATTTATGCCCAAAGCACCTCCTGAGAGATACCTTTCCTAATCATCATCTGTCGAAAGTAGTATGTTTCCTCTCTCCAAGTCACCTCTCTGTATACTGTCTCCATGTGCAACTTTAAAATAATTATTTATGGTGGGGCCAGAGAGATAGAAAAGCAGGTAGGACTTTTGCCTTTCATGTGACCAACTCGTGTTCGATCTCTGGCATCCCATCTTATCCCCTGAGCATAGCCAGGAGTAGTTCCTAAATGCAGAGGCAGGAGTGCCCGGACATAGCAAGGTGTGGCACCAAAACAGAAACCCCTTAAGTCCCCCTAAATATATATATATATATATATATATATATATATATATATATATAGTGAGGCCAGCAGATCAGGAGACATTGTTACTCTGAGTTCCCTTAAATACTTTAATTTTTTTGATGGGGGCTCCAAGAGGTGCCAGGGGCCTGGTAACTACTCTCAGGGCCATTGGTTCAAGGTGAGAATCTTATGTTGCTGACAAACACCACTTGGTGATGCCTGTAAATTCATGTGATGCTGGGAAGGCACCTGGTCTGGGCACTGTAATAGATCTTAGTCTCTCAGTCTCCTTTGCTATATATTTTCAAGTCTGATGCTCTGTTTACATGATCTCTTTGTCTTCCACTAAAATATTACTGAACATGTACCTAATATATTACTGTCAAAGATTTGTAATCCACTGTAGTGAAAATAAAAATGATTTTTAAAAAGGCATAAATTATATCAGGTGTCCCTTACTTTTACCTCTAGAACCAATTTTCAAATGCTTTATGCATTTCCTGCCCCTCTTCTTCACTAGGTTTTCTTTTGGGCATGCACACACATGCTTATTTTTGTTTTGCTTGTTTAACATATAATTTAATTTAATTTTCTTCTCCATTAACCAATGTCATAGACAGCTTTTTATGTTAGAATGTAGGATTCTACTTCTTTTGAAAGAGCTACTTCAGTAACCATATATTAGTTACTGCATGACTATACCAGAGTTTTGGTTTGCATATATCGCTTTACTGAAGGTTAGTAAGGTTTTAAACTTCTTTGCTTTTTGTTTTTTTTTTTTTTTTTTTTTGGTTTTTGGGCCACACCCGGCAGTGCTCAGGGGTCACTCCTGGCTGTCTGCTCAGAAATAGCTCCTGGCAGGCACGGGGGACCATATGGGACACCGGGATTCGAACCAACCACCTTTGGTCCTGGATCGGCTGCTTGCAAGGCAAACACCACTGTGCTATCTCTCCGCCCCCCCCCCCTTTTTTTTGTCAACTTCTCAGGCTTATAAATTCCAGATAAATATACTCGTTTGATGGGCTACAATTCACATATTTTCTTTTTTACTTTAAATCTTTAATCCATAAAGAATTTATTTTGTGTAGGACCTGAGGTGGGGTTACAGGGATTTCTTGACTTCCCTCTTTCAAATGATTACCCACCTGAAGAGATTCAGTCTCCAGGCTCCCAAGTAAACACATTGCATCTGTTGTAGAAATATATTGAAAATTGTAATAAGGAAGATCCTTATGGTGCAAAAACAGTCTGGAGTGTGTTGGGGGAGAGGTTGCAGAAACAGCAGGCACAACCCATATAGACTAGACGAGAGAGCTCTGTTTTTTAGTTTGGGATGATGCATTTTAATTAGCAATATTACTCCCAAATGTTTAGCTGCAATTGCAGGAGGATTAGAGACCCTGCTTGCTCATCATAATTCAGAAGCTACCCATCAGAGTGTCTAATTAGGTTTCCTCTGCTTCGAAAGGTCAGCCAATAAAATTGTCATGTTGTGTCACTCAAAGTCTAGAAGTTACTTTGCTGTAAGCTTGATGGATTTTCTTTAAGTTAAAAATTGCCTGTTCCTGTCCAGTGTCCTTTAGCAATCTTTGCTAAACTGGGATTCTGGCAGATCATCATGCCAAGGATCTCTGAAATTATTCAGCCACTTGGAACAATTCTTGTCCTTTAGATATTTTTCTTTTATCACTTTGGACACTCTTCGAAAGAGTGTCATAGTCTAAAAATTATCCGGAGTCATTTGGTAGAAGAAAACAACATTAAATTCAGTCTTTGTTGGTGGTCTTAGATTTTAACATCGAATATTATCTTCAATTAATTTCCATGGGAAAATCAAATGAGCTTGCTGTTCTGGAAATAATATCAGCACACAGAAATTAATGGAGCTAGATTTCCTCCTTTTTATTACTTGATTATAAGTGAAATAAATTAGGGAGCCACGTTCACCACGTTCATTCTTTTAACCCATGAGGAACTTAACTAGAATTCTGCATGGAGAGACAAGTTCAGGGCGAAAAGACCAGAACTAAATTATGAGCAGCCCTTGATATGACAGTTGCTGCCGTCTCACTCCACTTCTTCAGCTCCTATGGGAGGTGGCTACCCCCATTTTAATCAGGTCTCGTATTAACTTTCTCCATGATCAGAACTATGAGATCTTAGCCTATGGAGTAGAGAATATGGAGAGCTAAAAACGATCACAACTCTTTCAGTTACATTATGAATTAAATCTGCTTTTGTAAGGGGTTATCAGAAACATTATATTGCCACGAATTATGATATTTTCAAAGGAGTTGTTGCATCAGAATTGCCTTGGTGTTTAGTCAAAATGCCGTTTGTTGGATTTCTTTCCAGAAAAAAAAAAACTCTAGTGGTAGAGTGGAGGGATCTGTTTTTAACAAGACTCCTCCTATGATAGTCGTTTTTATATTAAAGTCAGAGAATACTTGCTTTGAAAATTATTTATATGGAGCATTGTATCCTGAATTCCAATCAGTGCTTCAGAGAGTATGTTTGAAATTTAATGTGGGTACATGTTGGGACTTGCTTGTATTGTATGTGAAATAAGTGGCCTGGATAATATATATATAAAGAGTGTAGTAATGACAACTAATGAGTACCTTATGGTTCAGGAAATTCAGGTTAATTAACTTTTGAGAGAGAGACAGAGAGACAGAGAGACATGGGGCAGGCAGGCAAGTAGGAAGGGGCAGACAGGATGATAAGAGGAGAGAATTTCTCAAGACGTAAAGGCCACCTTTCAGATTCAGCTGGAAGACAAGGGGGCTGCAAGAAATTTTATACATCTATACCCAAAAAGCAAATGCATGTTCTAGTTTTTGAGGTTTAGATCAGAATGGTCAAATTCTTGTTTTTATTTCCTGGAATATTCAATGCCCCTTTCAATATTTCTTGGGAGACTTTCCTTCATAAAGTTATTTTTTTAACTAACTTGCTTTTTAGGGGGCTAAACCTGGCAAAGTCCAGGACTTAATACTGCTCTGTATTCAGGGATCAGTTCCGGTAAATCTCAGGGGACTAAATCAGTCACTGGGGATCAAATCCTGACTGTGTGCCAGGCAAGCATCCTGTCCCCTGTTCAATCTCTCCAGAGATACATCTGGAATATTATTTTTCTCTTTCATCTTTATCACATAATGACCCTTTATCTCTGTTCAGTATAGCAGTCAGTATAGCAGTTGTCTTCTTTTTGAATCTTCTAGTAACAAGGAATTGGTTTCATTAATCATAATCTTAAGTTTTATTCTTTCTTTCTTTTTTTTTTAGCTTTTGGGCCACACTAGTTCTTAGGAGTTACTCCTGTCTCATTCAGGAATTTTTCCTGGTGGTGTTCAGGGGACCATAAATGATGCTGGAGATAAAAACTTGCAGCTGCATGTAAGACAACTGCTCTACCCATTGTTATGATCCCTCATGAATCAGAATATTATTACTATTATTATTACTTATTACTATTTCTCAACACTATTCTGATCCTGGTTTTCTTCTGACTATTTTCTTCACATGACCCTCCTGTCCGACTGCTTAGTGCTCAAGTCTGATGCCTGTACTTCCCCTATTCATGCAGTTTTTCCTGTGGTCCCTTGGAACATCCTAGTGCCCACAAAGGGCCATATGGCTCCCGGTTTCGAAACACTTGTATAGAAGACAGGGGACTCTGAAAGGAGTAGTACCACTAGCTCACATGTTAGAGAATACAAAGTCTGTTATGTGCTAATTATTCCTACCCTGAAAAATGTTTGTAGCCATAGCTACAGCATAGGCCTGTAGGTCATATGTTCTGCAGGTCAACCACACCAAATTCTATTCTAATTTCTCACCATGTTGCTGGTTCTTCTCTCTCTTCTCTCTCCTCTCTCTCTCTCTCTCTTTCTCTCTCTCTCTCTCTCTCTCTCTCTCTCACTTTCCTTTGTCTTGGTTATCTTTCCAGGTTAACTCTCAATAACTTCAAATCCTTTCATTTAAAAAGTCAGCTCTTCTTAAACTTCTCTTTTCAGAAAAAAGTTGCATATACAACACCAACCAAAGTGTTTGATTAAACCCCTTTTCACCCAATCTTTTATTTTAACAGACTCTATTATTCATATTTAATTTGGGGATTACATAGACATTTCTAGAGAACCATGGTATAGTTTCTTCCATTAAGGATTTGATCCTTGGGGCCGAAGAGATAGCATGGAGGTAAGGCGTTTGCCTTCCATGCAGAAGGACAGTGGTTCGAATCCCAATATCCCATATGGTCCCCCATGCCTTCCAGGGGCTATTTCTGAACATAGAGCCATGAGTAACCCCTGAGTGCTGCCGGGTGTGACCCAAAAACCAAAAGCAAAAGCAAAAGCAAAAAAAAAAAAAAGAAAGAAAAAAAGGATTTGATCCTGTGTAGAATTTCTGATGTATAAAACTAAGAACTGATTCTTTTTACATCATGAAATATGGGGCCAGTAGATAGTACAGGGGATAATACTGGTGCTAACTTCGCATTTGTGACCCTAGTTCACAATCCCTGAAACCACTTTATGTCCCCCTGAGTGACTAGGGGTCATTCTGAAGCACTAGGAAGAGCTAGAAATAGCCCCTAACCATTGTTGACACCCACTTCTTTACCCCCTTTTTTACCTTCCCCACACAATTCAATAATTTACATTATTAAATAACCTTTTGGTTGGAAGATGCCCATAAGGATAAGCTAAGCAGGATTTTAAAAACTTGAATTGAATTATCATGAAACACAATTACATAGTTGTTTATAATTGTGTTTTTCATACAATGTTCCATAATCTATCTCTCCACCAGTGTTCATTTCTCACCATTAATGTCTTTAATTTCTCTCCTCCATTCTCCTTCAGTCTGTTTCTATAGCAGACATTCTCTCTCTCTTTCTCTTTTTTCTATCTCTTTTTCACCCTCTCTACTATCATTGCCATAATGGCCCCTTCTTTGTGCTGATTGCATTCTTTCCCTCTCAGTTCCCCACTTGTGGCAAGCTTCCTATCCTGGACAAGTCATAAAAAGATTTTTAAAAGGCAGATGCACCCTCATCAGTAAACCTCTATTCTTTACAACAGTTTTACTAACACATTTAGGATTATATTGTATATCATCTAACTTGCAGCCAAATAAATGCAAGTAGAATTATTTTCCATTTGCTAGCAAATAATCAGTCTTTCTGACACTAGGTGGGTGAAGTCTGCAAAGCCATTCAGGGCATCCTGTGTTTTGTGAAGAAAACAACAGAGTTTATCTACTTTCCAGAGGATTTGCTTTCCTGCTATCTTATCTTTTGTTTATCTAAGAACACTGTTTTGCTTGAAATGGAAAGTCATTTCCTAGATCATTTTATTGGATGCTATTATTTTCTTGGTAAGGATTCTGAATTTTCCCATTAATTTTTCTATTTTTATGCAGCATGATTCTCAATTGGTGAGAAAATGATGATCTCATAAACTCTTTCCTTGTACTTGCTGAATGATTAGCCTCATTTGCTGTATGAGTTCCACTTCACGAGTATGAAATGACGACTCTCCCTAGCTCTGGCTAAGCATGTCGACTTGATGGCTTTTTCATGAAAACAAGGGAGATGAAAAGATGTGACATGTGTGTAAATTGTCATTCAAATGGGGCTATTTGGGCTAAGGGTGGGAAATACATGCTTTATGAAAAATTCCTAGAGGGAATCAATAAAATTGTGTTTGCTTGGCATTTTCTAAAGTATTTGAACATCTTACTTTTAAGTAATGAAGACAATTCTGATTTGTCATTAGATCAAAACAATACATTCCATCCCAAGCTGAGTAAATAAATGCTTACAGATTCCCCAGGAAACTCCTATTCTCGAGTGCTACAGTGAAATTTGCTTCATCTGCACTGTGATAGATACCAGTTCCACTGCACTTAATTGGGAAACCGGACAAATTTAGATTCAGAGCAGTTCAATAACTCCAAGGGATATATAAATAGCTCACAAAATCCATTAAATGGTACTCTGAATTTGGTCAGGGGTCTCAATGTAGTCATTTTCAGGTATGACCAATATTAACTTATAAATTTCCCTTGGCTGGTTCTTTGTTGATTTCAGGCTTCCCCTCTGTTTGCTAATGATTGCTCAGCAAGCATATTTCACCTTCCTTCTCTGCATGCCCTTTATTGCTTTGAGACATGTCAGTGTGTGTGTGTGTGTGTGTGTGTGTGAGTGCATGCAAGCATGCATGTGTGTGCATATTTTTAATAGAAATACATGAGGCAGGATTTCCCACCAGAGCATATTCATGTAAGAGTGTGGAACCACTTCTTCTTTGACATAATTCTTTTCACCTTGCTTTTAACTAGTAATGGGACCTGGGCAATATTTGACTGCATAAGTGATGACAAAACTATAGGAGAGATGGAGAAATATGTATATGCTTTCAGAATCTGTAATAGTATCACACTTGGATAATTATCCTGTAATAATATTTGATTATCATGAAGGGGGTGTTTAAGGCCAGGACAATAATACTAACAAGTTAATGTCACAGAACTGATATATTTGCAAATGGTTAAAAATGGTAATTTTTCTCTTTTATCATTATAAATGAAATTAGCATAAGCTGATGTTAGAATATGAGTTTTCTATTTTTTAAATGAATGTAAATTTATCAGGTATAGAGTTGAGATTATAAAATATAAATTATCTGGTATAGATTTGACGTTTTTGCCAGTTAGTTTTCTGAGTCAGATCAGAGACTTGAAGAAAGAAATTATGTTACAAACATTGTTTGTATTATGGATGTACATGGAATCTATTATGCTGAGTGAAGTAAGTCAGAGGGTGAGAGAAAGACGCAGAATGGTTTCACTCATCTATGGGCTTTAAGAAAAATGAAGGACATTTTTAACAGTATCTCAGAGATAAGAGAGATGAGGGCTGGTAGGTGCAGCTCAGGACATGAAGCTCATCACATAGAGTGATGAGTGCAGTTGCAGAGATGACTACACTGAAAACTATCATAACAATGTGAATGAATGAGGGAAGTAGAAAGCCTGTCTCGAGTACAGGTGTAGGGGGGTAGGTGGAGGGAGATCTGAGAAATTGGTGGTGGGAATGTCGCACCGGTGAAGGGGGGTGTTCTTTACATGACTGTAATCATACAACTATAATCATGTTTGTAATCACGGTGTTTAAATAAAGATAAAAAAAATGGCTAGAGAAAAAAAAAACATGGGGGGGAAAAACATTGTTTGTATTACCACTTTGGGGAAATATGCTTAGTTTGTGTTACTAGGATTTTTCTTACTGTTTCAGTTATATCCATTAGAAATTATTTTTTTGAAAACCTTTTTAGTTTTTTGGCTACACACAGTGGTTCTCAAGGCTTGCTTCTATATTCGTACTCAGGGAGCAATCCTGGCAGGACTCATGCTCGTTTACTGTGCCAAGGATGGAGCCCACGTCAACTGCATGGCATGCAAGTGCCTACCCACTATACAATTTCTCTGGCCCCAAAATCACATTTGTGTCTTTATTTTTCAAATTTAAGAGTCATATTAAAAATGTGTATAATTTTTACCAAGGGGCACATACTCAGAATTATTCATCATTTACTTGACATTCCATTTTAAATGAGTGCCCTCTATTTTATCAGACAAATCTAACTTTCCTAATTTCGGAGTCTGCACTCTTGACATTTATGCTGATTCTACCTAAAATGCAGCCTTAACTGGTCAGTGTTGACTCTGCACATCTGAGGTTAATTGCTTTCCATATTTATCCAAGGTTTTTTTCCTTCGAGAAGATTCTTCTTCCTAGAGATAGGACTTACTGTCTGTGGTTGAGAGAATGTGTAAGTCAGCAACTGAGTACTTCTTATTTACTCTACACTACATACATGATTGTAAAAGCTTAATGAGACAATTGGGTCTGCCTCTAAAAGCTCACAATCAAATAGAAGTGCAAGATTTATAAATTTCTAATATTATAATATAATAATAGCTTTACAGAACTATCAATGGTTAAATAACCCTTAAAGATTTGGGTGAGGGGCCAGAGAGATAGTATGGAGGTAAGGCATTTGCCTTTCATGCAGAAGGTCATTGGTTCGAATCCCGGCATCCCATATGGTCCCCCGAGCCTGCCAGGAGTGATTTCTGAGTGTGAAGCCAGGAGTAACCCCTGAGCATTGCCGGGTGTGACCCAAAAACCAAAAACCAAAAAAAAAATTATTTGGGTGAAACATCAGAACTTGAAAATTAACCAAGAGCTCACCAGGAAAGAAATAAAATAAAATAAAATAATAAAATACAGTGCAAAAAGGAAAGGATGTGTGAAAGTGAATAGGCACATAATTTGTTTTAAGTAGAAAAGAAAAACAAAATATTTGAACTTTGCCTCATGCAGGGTTATGAGAATTGAAGAGTGCTTTGACTGAAGACAAAACAATATTTAGAAACCTTAAACTCTCTAATTGAGAGCTATTGGAGTTTTTTCTTGGTAGGGGGACTCTTTGGGGGGGTCTTCCCAAACAGAGATGATACTCAGGAGCTCTTCCTGGCTCTATGCTCAGGAGTGACCCCTAGCCATGGTTTAGGTACTGTATGTGATACCTGGGATATCAAAGATGTGAATACAAAACAAATGCCTTATCTCCCGTATCTTTTCTCCAGACCCCATTGACGATTTTAAGCAGGGAAATTCTCAGATTCAAATCATTTCCGAAAATTCAAGAGGCTTGGGAAATCACTCAGTGGTTTATAGTACCTGCCTAACTTGGAGTTCAAACCTAATGCTGCTCATAAGCATTGAGGATATCACAGGTCTATTTGGGATCCCCAGAGAAAGGGCTCAGTGAGACGGCAAAAGTGTTCCTCACTGCCATTGTCAGATCCCCTGGCAATGGAATAAAAATTAATAAAAAGAGGAGCAGTAGCACTAACGCTGAAATATTGGAGAGGGAAAAAGACTGAGCCACTCCTTTAAAAGGAGATTTGAGGTTTGGGGGATGTAGACGAGTCATGCTGATAGGTGAGTTTGCTCAAGGGAGTGTAAAGGACGAAGAGCACACAATCATCACGTTCAAAACAATTTATTTATTTTTGTTTTTGGGACACACCTGCTAGTGCTCAGGGGTTACTCCTGGCTCTGCGCTCAGAAACCGTTCCTGGAAGACTCAGGGGACCAGATGGATGCCGGGGATCAAATCAGGTCTGTCCTAGTTTGCATGCAAGGCAAACACCCTACAGCTATGCTATCACTCCAGCCACGTTCAAAACAGTTTAGGGGTTCTTGTGGTGCTAGGCATTAAACACAATGCTCCTGCATGCAAAGCATGTGCTCCAATCTTTTACGCCGTCTTCCAAGCCTCTTTTCTTATCTGACCAATTACAGTGTCTGGTTTGATCTCTTACAGCAGCATTCCTCAATATTTTTATGAACCAGCACCTGGCCTGTATACTGGACCATGAATAGGCTGTTGTAACAGAAGTGGTGGACCAGCCTTTTTTTGGTTTTGTTTTTTGGGTCACAACTGGCAAGTGCTCAGGAGTTACTCCTGGCTCCATGCTCAGAAATCGCTCCTGGCAGGCTCGGCGGACTATATGGGATGCTGGGATTCCAACCAATGACCTTCTGCATGAAAGGCAAATGCCTTACCTCTATGCTATCTCTCCAGCTCAAGGACCAGCCTTTTTTTTTTTAATTATCTTTATTTAAACACCGTGATTACAAATATGATTGTAGTTGTACAATTACAGTCATGTAAAGAACACCCCCTTCACCAGTGCAGGATTCCCACCACCAATTTCCCGGATCTACCTACTCCCCACCCCACCCACACCTGTACTCGAGACAGGCTTTCTTTTTCCCTCATTCATTCACATTGTTATTATAGTTTTCAGTGTAGTTATTTCTCTAACTGCACTTATCATTCTATGTGGTGAGCTTCATGTCATTAGCTGCACCTTCATGGGAGGATGGGGGGAAGTAAGGGTTGGGATTGAGGGAGTAAAATATTAGAAATGAGCTTTGTAGGGCAGTATCAAGGTCCCAATACAAGATGGATATTATGGATATAGAGAATATATGCATACAATACTATCAATATGAAAACAAAGAGAAAAAATTTACACTGACTGAAGGACCAGTCTTTTAATAGCCTTTTGTAACAGAAGTGGTGGACCTGGTGGTTGAAGACTGCTGACTTAGTGGTTACCCTAAACCTTAAGCCCTACCTACCTCCTTGCAAAGCCTCTTATTAGGCCAATATGATCAGGCCACCTATGCCATGCTGGAACCCTGAATAACTGTGGATTTTTCTTCTAAGCAAGATTTAGAATATGGTAAGAGGTGGTTCTTTAAACTTAAAGAAGGAAAAGAAGCTACCAGCTTCCCAATGGAGAAATTATCATTTGTGTTATACATAGAATACTGATTATTTTAGGTGTGGGGAGAAGCAGGTTATTCTAAGTCATCAGGGAACATTTATTGGATTTAAGATATAAATTGAATGAGAGAATAATTTAGTCCCTTGAGAATTCCTAGAATCCGAGGAAGGTATAGTTTAGCATTATATCAGTCAAATTAACCAAATGCTTAATCTATTGCCATCTCTGACTTAGTCATACTATATATCACTTTGTAAAGGTACACTTATTCTGTTAGAAATGAAGAAACTTAAAGAAAAAAGTGAAAAATGAATTGAATGATAATTTTAGGGTATTATAAACTGGAGGAAAATGAATCTCATAAATATAAATGTAGAAGTAAAAATGTAGATTTATGTTACCAATAATATAAAGTTGCTGCTATATTTACAGATGTATTCTTCCTTTCAGTATAATGCCCCAGGACTATTAAAATACTTTGTCAGTTTCTTTTCTTTTTTTTTTTTTTTTTACTTTGTCTAGTTTCTAACTTTACTTTTTGGCTTGTTTTGGGGCCATATTCAGTCATAGTTATGGCTTACTCCTAGCTATGTGTTCAGGGGTCACTACTGGTGGGGTGCAGGAGACCATATGTGTTGTCAGGAATTGAACCTGGGTTCTCTGTGTGCAAGGCAAGTCCCCCCTCCCCACCCCCACAATATCTCTCTGAGATAACAAATGTACTTCTTTTTGTTTGTTTTCTTTTGTTTTTGATTTTTGGGTCACACCCGGTGACGCTCAGGGGTTACTCCTGGCAATGCACTCAGAAATCACTCCTGGCTTGGGATACCATATGTGATGCCAGGGGATTGAACTGTGGTCCGGCCTAGGTCAGTGCATGCAAGGCAAATGCCCTACCACTTGCGCCACTACTCTGGCCCCACAAATTTACTTCTTAAGGATAAACTATGAGGCCAATTTTGATTAAGACGGCTTAAATTTAATCTTGTCTGTGGCAAAAACTTTGGTGATTTTTCCCTAATAGCCTCATACCCTATGAGATGTGGGACATATGCAATAATTCTCAAAAGAAAGTATAAAAGATGGGTTTAATATTATATTTGATAGTAATACTATTATTATAATATTATAGACAAGAGGAGCTGAGTGCATTGTTACTACAATAAAAAATAGGAGCCTGATTGAGGTAGGAAGGGGCAAGAATAAATAATCTAATTGGCATCTTAAGTGCAAGAGGCTTTACTGGCATTCACTTTCACTTCTTGGTGGAATCTACACTGTATTTGGATGTAGAGGTTGTTTGAATCTGAGTTCTAGAGCAAGTATTCACAAAATGGGGGTGAAAACTCATGCCTTCTAACATGCGTGCTGGGAATTAAACCTGCGTTATTTGGCTATGTGCAAGGCCAGCCCCTTCCCTCTGTATTGTCTCTCATGCCTCATGGTTTTTACTTTTATGATAGGATTCTGTCTAGAATTCTAGCAATAATAATGGAAAAAATTATAAGAAGGTTGTAGAAAAATGAAACCAACCATGGCACATCACTAGTCTCTTAAAATTGTGTGATATGCTGTAAGTGATAATTTAGCAATTGGAATACAAACCAAAGTCATAATTAATAGGTATCTTAGGCTTCCTATATAGCTCCTGAAATTTGAAAATAGAATAGAATAAAATAAAATAGAATGATGAATTCATAGACTGGAGGAAATTTTACATCAAATATTTACTTATCTCTTATTCATTTTCCCTTCCCCAATTCAACTTTATTTTTATGTGATATTTATTCTTATTGCCATAAATGGACAAATTTTTGGTTTTTTGAAACCTTTTGTAAGCAAACATAATGTCATGACACAAATAAATAATAGTGCTTGATTGTAATATTTAATTCCATAAAACCAGCAATTATAGCAGCACTGCTATCTAGCACAGGTAAATCGGTTGCATCCTGGTTGTGTTTGTTGTTTTGAATTGTTGAGGTAGTGACAGAGTTACTGCTGTAACTTTGGACTGTGAAGAATTGAATACCAGTGACTTAATATTCTAACTATATGGCTATTATCACTGAGATGGAGAAAGAAAGAATAACTGGGTGCACTTTTTTTTGGCAAATGCAAATTAGCAGATAGTTACAGAAATAAATTAGCAGATAGTTACAGAAATAAAGTTCTATATTCTATAGCAAGGATAGCTAAACTGCAAGGGTTCATTTCAGACTGTAATTAGTTTATTCATTAAGGTTGGGGAATTCAGTGACACAGCTGCATGAGGAGCCATTGAAAGCTACCTGAACATATGGCAGAAGAATAATGCAAATTTAGTTCCTGAAAGAAAAAAAGCAAAAAATGAAAACTGGGGAAAGTTTAATTTTAATCCTCCAGTGTTTTTCTAAAAAGGGTGGTAGTGAATTGGTTACACTAAGAACCTTTTTGTTACACATCAATTTCAAATTAATTTAAAAAGGGTGGGACATTTATTTTTTTTGAACCTTACATATAGTATACATACATACATACATACATATATATATATATAAAGTATATCCACACACATTCCTAGGTATGTAGATGTATACAGTCTACTTAATGCTATTCTTTGGTTCTCAGCAAGAGTAACACCTATAACTGTTAATAACATCTTTGTCTTTACTTCTTTTTTATTTGTTTTTTTTTTTGGGTCCACACTTGGCTTGGTGCTTGAAAGTCATTCGCTTGGGGGACCATGTGGTGCCAGAGATTAAATCCAAATCTCTTGCATGAAAAGCAATTGAGCTATCTCTCTGGCATTTTAATTCTTTTAAGAATTAATATTAATTTAGAAAGATTTTATATCATTTTTATTTGGGGCCACACCTGTCTTTCTCAGAGTTTGCTCCTTGGTTCTGCACTCAGAGATTACTCTTGGTGGCCTCAGGGTTCAATATGGGGTACTGGGGATCAAAACTAGATTGGCTGTATGCAAGGCAAATACCCTACTACTGCAGTATCTCTTCAGTCCCTAATTTAGAAAGAACTTAGTTTTAAGGTGTTTATATAGAAGAGAAATAAAAACTATTGGTTATATCTGACTAATAAATGTATATGATTCAACCTAGCTTGTAAAAATCTATGCACTTGGCTAGAGATATTCTGTTTGTTTGTTTGTTTGTTTTGTTTGTTTTTGGGCCACATTGGCGGTGCTCAGGGGTTACTCCTGGCTGTCTGCTCAGAAATAGCTCCTGGCAGGCACGGGAGACCATATGGGACACCGGGATTCGAACCAACCACCTTTGGTCCTGGATCGGCTGCTTGCAAGGCAAACACCACTGTGCTATCTCTCCGGGCCCTAGAGATATTCTTTTGAATGTGATTGTTTGTACTATAAAGGCCCAGCTGATTTCAGATGAATCTTTAACTATGTTCAGTTTTAAGTACACGTCACTTGACTTACTACAAAGGTTGGAGGACTAGAACAGTAGTAACTGAGTAAGGTATTTGCCTTGTGTATAGCTAGTCTGAATTAGATCACTAGCATCATATATGGTCCCAAGAGCCCACCAGGAGTAATCTCTATGCCCAAAGAGCTACTGGCTGTGCCTCTTCCCACTAAAACAAAACAAAACAAAACGAAAAAAAAAAAAACTAAAAACAATGTTAGTGGCCAGAGAAATATTGCAATGGAAGAAGTACTTACTTTGTATACACTACCTGAACTTGATCTTTACACACACCGTCCTTGAACTTGATTTCCTGAGCAAAACAAAGAAACAAACACCCTCCAAAAATACACAAACAAACAAAAAAAGAAACAAAAACAACCCACACCACAAAACCAAAGGTCATTAATTAAAATGGTTTGTAGAAAAAATAAAATCTGCATTTTATGAAGGAATTCCAGTCGATAAAAAATTGATGGTAAAAAAGCAAAATTTAGACCATTATTCCAAAACATTCTTAGCTCTCTTTATATTCTTTGTATGCCACCTATAAACATCTTAAATGAAGATGTTATTGAAGTTAAAACATTCATCAGGGAACAAAACAGGTGTGGAATTGCAACAGATCTTTCATACCTTTGTTCTTCGCAATTGCTTTACTCTTTAATTAGCACCAAAAGTTTTTGTTGACTACATCATATGGTTACTTTGTCTCCTGACTCTCAATTCAATTTGATTGATAATACAGATGAAACAAACTTCTGCCATAATGAAGCTGTTGGTTTAGGAAGGAACTCACAAAAATGCATAATAATATGGTACTAGCAGTTGCTCCTCAGGCTTCTGCTTATAGGAAAGCTTTATATACAAATACATAGTTTACTGTATAAATCTTGTTGATGTATGTGAACTACATTTTTATCATAATTCAGGACTACCATTTTCATTTTGATTTTCAGAAATACCAATTTATTTCTCGGAAGAACCTTATGCTTGTGTTGTGACTCTGAATGAGGGGTGCTTGTGGGAAGCAGATGGGTATAAGGAAATGGACAAGAAGGGACAATCACAGTTGAGTGAGAGGTGAGGGAGATTCCAGAAAAGAGAGTGAGAATGAGATCTGAAACAGGCCTAGTACAGTAGACCCAACAGTCAGCTGAGTCAAACAGTAGATCAAGTTAAATTAAGATATTAAAAAATTTACAATTTTTTAAAGTCTCATGATGATCAATAAGATATGAACTGTGATATATGCTAGACATAAGAGATAGTCCTAGCTAAGGCAGTTTTCTTTTTTTTTTATTTAAACACCTTGATTACATACATGATTGTGTTTGGGTTTCAGTCATAAAAGGAACACCACCCATCACCAGTGCACCATTCCCATCACCCAAGTCCCAAATCTCCCTCCTCCCCACCCAACCCCCGCCTGTACCCTAAACAGGCTCTACATTTCCCTCATACATTCTCAATATTAGGACAGTTCAAAATGTAGTTATTTCTCTAACTAAACTCATCACTCTTTGTGGTGAGCTTCCTGGGGTGAGCTGGAACTTCCAGCTCTTTTCTCTTTTGTGTCTGAGATTTATTATTGCAAGAATGTCTTTCATTTTTCTTAAAACCCATAGATGAGTGAGACCATTCTGCGTTTTTCTCTCTCTCTCTGACTTCTTTCACTCAGCATAATAGATTCTGTGTACATCCATGTATAGGAAAATTTCATGACTTCATCCCTCCTGACAGCTGCATAATATTCCATTGTGTATATGTACCACAGTTTCTTTAGCCATTCGTCTGTTGAAGGGCATCTTGGTTGTTTCCAGAGTCTTGCTATGGTAAATAGTGCTGCAATGAATATAGGTGTAAGGAAGGGATTTTTGTATTGTATTTTTGTGTTCTTAGGGTATATTCCTAGGAGTGGTATAGCTGGATCGTATGGGAGCTCGATTTCCAGTTTTTGGAGGAATCTCCATCTCGCTTTCCATAAAGGTTGAACTAGACGGCATTCCCACCAGCAGTGGATAAGAGTTCCTTTCTCTCCACATCCCCGCCAACACTGTTTATTCTCATTCTTTGTGATGTGTGCCATTCTCTGGGGTGTGAGGTGGTATCTCATCGTTGTTTTGATTTGCATCTCCCTGATGATTAGTGATGTGGAACATTTTTTCATGTGTCTTTTGGCCATGCGTATTTCTTCTTTGTCAAAGTGTCTGTTCATTTCTTCTTCCCATTTTTTGATGGGGTTAGATGTTTTTTCTTGTAAATTTCTGTCAGTGCCTTGTATATTTTGGAGATTAGCCCTTTGTCTGATGGGTATTGGGTGAATAGATTCTCCCACTCAGTGGGTGGCTCTTGTATCCTGGGCACTATTTCCTTTGAGGTGCAGAAGCTTCTCAACTTAATATATTCCCATCTGTTAATCTCTGTTTTCACTTGCTTGGAGAGTGCAGTTTCCTCCTTGAAGATGCCTGAAGTCTCAATGTCCTGGAGAGTTTTGCCTATGTGTTGTTCTATATATCTTATGGTTTGGGGTCGGATATCGAGGTCTTTAATCCATTTGGATTTTACCTTCGTACATGATGTTAGCTGGGGGTCTAAGTTCAATTTTTTGCAAGTGGCTAGCCAGTTGTGCCAACACCACTTGTTGAAGAGGCTTTCCTTGCTCCATTTAGGATTTCCTGCTCCTTTATCAAAAATTAGGTGATTGTATGTCTGGGGAACATTTTCTGAGTATTCAAGCCTATTCCACTGATCTGAGGGTCTGTCCTTATTCCAATACCATGCTGTTTTGATAACTATTGCTTTGTAGTAAAGTTTAAAGTTGGGGAAAGTAATTCCTCCCATATTCTTTTTCCCAATGATTGCTTTAGCTATTCTAGGGTGTTTATTGTTCCAAACAAATTTCAAAAGTGCCTGATCTACCTCTTTGAAGAATGTCATAGGTATCTTTAGAGGGATAGCGTTGAATCTGTATAATGCCTTGGGGAGTATTGCCATTTTGATGATGTTAATCCTGCCAATCCATGAGCAGGGTATGTGTTTCCATTTCCGCGTGTCCTCTCTTATTTCTTGGAGCAGAGTTTTATAGTTTTCTTTGTATAGGTCTTTCACATTTTTAGTCAAGTTGATTCCAAGATATTTGAGTTTGTGTGGCACTATTGTGAATGGGGTTGTTTTCTTAATGTCTATTTCTTCCTTATTACTATTGGTGTATAGAAAGGCCATTGATTTTTGTGTGTTAATTTTGTAGCCTGCCACCTTGCTATATGAGTCTATTGTTTCTAGAAGCTTTTTGGTAGAGTCTTTAGGGTTTTCTAAGTAGAGCATCATGTCATCTGCAAACAGTGAGAGCTTGACTTCTTCCTTTCCTATCTGGATTCCCTTGATATCTTTTTCTTGCCTAATCGCTATAGCAAGTACTTCCAGTGCTATGTTGAATAGGAGTGGTGAGAGAGGACAGCCTTGTCTTGTGCCAGAATTTAGAGGGAAGGCTTTTAGTTTTTCTCCACTGAGGATAATATTTGCCACTGGCTTGTGGTAGATGGCCTTAACTATATTGAGAAAGGTTCCTTCCATTCCCATCTTGCTGAGAGTTTTGATCAAAAATGGGTGTTGGACCTTGTCAAATGCTTTCTCTGCATCTATTGATATAATCATGTGGTTTTTATTTTTCTTGTTGTTGATGTTGTGTATTATGTTGATAGACTTACGGATGTTAAACCATCCTTGCATTCTTGGGATGAAACCTACTTGATCGTAGTGGATGATCTTCTTAATGAGGTATTGAATCCTATTTGCCAGGATTTTGTTGAGGATCTTTGCATCTGCATTCATCAGCGATATTGGTCTGTAATTTTCTTTTTTCGTAGCATCTCTGTCTGGTTTAGGTATCAAGGTGATGTTGGCTTCATAAAAGCTATTTGGGAGTGTTTCCACTTGTTCAATTTCATGAAAGAGTCTTGCCAGGATTGGTAGTAGTTCCTCTTGGAAAGTTTGATAGAATTCATTAGTGAATCCATCTGGGCCTGGGCTTTTGTTTTTGGGCAGACTTTTGATTACCATTTTTATTTCATCAATGGTGATGGGGGTGTTTAGATATGCTACATCCTCTTCTTTCAACCGTGGAAGATTATAAGAGTCCAAGAATTTATCCATTTCTTCCAGGTTCTCATTTTTAGTGGCATAGAGTTTTTCAAAGTAGTTTTTGATTACCCTTTGAATCTCTGTCATATCAGTAGTGATCTCTCCTTTTTCATTCCTAATACGAGTTATCAAGTTTCTCTCTCTCTCTTTCTTTGTTAGGTTTGCCAGTGGTCTATCAATCTTGTTTATTTTTTCGAAGAACCAACTTCTGCTTTCGTTGATCTTTCGGATTGTTTTTTGGGTTTCCACTTCGTTGATTTCTGCTCTCAGCTTTGTTATTTCCTTCTGTCTTCCTATTTTTGGGTCCTTTTGTTGAGTACTTTCTAGTTCTATTAGCTGTGTCATTAAGCTACTCAGGTAAGCTCCTTCTTCCTTCCTGATGTGTGCTTGTAAAGCTATAAATATTCCTCTCAGTACTGCTTTTGCTGTGTCCCATAAGTTCTGATAGTTTGTGTCTTGATTGTCATTTGTTTCCAGGAACCTTTTGATTTCCTTCTTGATTTCATCTCGGACCCACTGGTTATTGAGTATGAGGCTGTTTAACTTCCAGGTGTTAAAGTTTTTCTTCTGAGTCCCTTTGGAATTCACAAATAATTTCAGAGCCTTGTGGTCAGCGAAGGTAGTCTGCAAAATTTCTATCCTCTTGATCTTATGGAGGTATGTTTTATGTGCCAGCATGTAGTCTCTCCTGGAGAATGTCCCATGTACATTGGAGAAGAATGTGTATCCAGGTTTCTGGGGATGGAGTGTCCTATATATATCCACTAGGCCTCTTTCTTCCATTTCTCTCCTCAGGTCTAGTATATTCTTGTTGGGTTTCAGTCTGGTTGACCTGTCCAGTGTTGACAAAGCCGTGTTAAGGTCCCCCACAATTATTGTGTTGTTATTGGTATTGTTTTTCAGATTTGTCAACAGTTGTTTTAAATATTTTGCTGGCCCCTCATTTGGTGCATATATGTTTAGGAGAGTTATTTCTTCCTGCTCTACATACCCCTTGATTATTATAAAATGTCCATCTTTGTCCCTTACAACCTTCCTGAGTATAAAGTTTGCATTATCTGATATTAGTATGGCCACTCCAGCTTTTTTATGGGTGTTGTTTGCTTGGATAACTTTTCTCCAGCCTTTTATTTTGAGTCTATGTTTGTTCTGACTATTCAGGTGCGTTTCTTGTAGGCAGCAGAAAGTTGGATTGAGTTTTTTGATCCATTTAGCCACTCTGTGTCTCTTAACTGGTGCATTTAGTCCATTGACGTTGAGAGAAAGAATTGTCCTGGGATTTAATGCCATCTTTATATCGAAATTTGGTGTGTCTTTTGGTCAGTCTTGTCTTAGATTAGGTCTTTCAGTTTTTCTCTTAAGACTGGTTTTGAGTCTGTAAAGTTTCTGAGCTGTTTTTTGTCTGTGAAACCATGTATTCTTCCGTCAAACCGGAAAGTGAGTTTTGCTGGGTACAGTATTCTAGGTGAAGCATTCATTTCATTCAGTCTTGTCACAATATCCCACCACTGCTTTCTGGCATTTAGTGTTTCTGGTGACAGGTCTGCTGTAAATCTCAAGGATGCTTGCTTGAATGTAATTTCCCCTTTTGATCTTGCTGTTTTCAGAATTCTGTCTCTATCTGTGGGATTTGTCATTGTGACTAGGATGTGTCTTGGGGTGGTTTTTCTTGGGTCTTTTTTGGTTGGTACTCTTCGAGCATGCAGGATTTGATCACATATATTCTTTAGCTCTGGGAGTTTCTCTTTAATGATGTTCTTGACCATTGATTCTTCCTGGAAATTTTCTTCCTGGGTCTCTGGGACTCCAATGATTCTTAAGTTGTTTCTGTTGATCTTATCATAGACCTCTATGTTCATCTGTTCCCATTCTTTGACTAATTTTTCCATTGTCTGTTCATTTGCTTTAAGTTTTTTTTCCAGTCTCTCCTGTTGTATCGAATTGTTATGTATCTCATCTTCCACAGCACCAAGTCTATTCTCAGCTTCTGATACCCTGTCCCAGAGCTTATCCATTTTGTCATTCACTTCGTTTACTGATTTTTTCAGGCCTGTTATTTGACATGTTATTTCAGTTTGGAGTTTTGTGATTTCTGTCTTCATATTTTCTTGATTCTTATTAGTGTTCTGTTCTATTCATGGTTTCTTTGAGTTCTTTGAGTATATTCCATATTGCTACTCTAAAGTCCTTATCTGAGAGATTGATTAGTTGGTTGGTCGTTAACTGGTCATCAGAATTGTCATCTTCATTCTCTATGTCTGATGCTGGCCTGCGTTGTTTCCCCATTGTCACACTTGTATTGTGGGTTTTTCTACGTGTTGTGGTGGTATTCATTGGTTATATGATGCAGGCAACACACTTCTCTGGCTCCGCCCTTTCTGGATGGGCCGACTTGCCTCCAAGTTAGGGGAGTCCTCCAAGGATGAAGCCTCACACAGGATCAAATCTTAGTCCCAAGCACGCAGCAGAGAAGACAGTCTGGAGAGAAATTCTTGCTTCTGTGATCCAGCACAGTTCTTAGTGTGGTTTTTTTCTTCTTGTGATGGTGTTCTTTTTTTAGAAAGAGTGCATGGCTGCGTAGCGAAGTAGAGCTAAGTGCCTTCTGGAGCCTCTTTTCAGCCCACTCTCAGGAGGTTCACGCAACAGGATAGCAGAGAGACACACACAGGCAGCACTCACAGTTTTTCACAGTCGGGCCCCACTGGTCAGGCGTAGTTTTCACTCGCTCGCTGGGCAGCTTCAGAATGCTGTATTTTTGGGGTTCACTTCCCAGGACTCTGAGGAGAGTCACTGGCTCGCTGGGTAGCTTCCGAATGTAGTTTCTTTGGGGTTCGCTTCCCAGGGCTCTGAGGAGAGCTTCCAGAGTTCAGGAAAGACAGAGAAGGGTAGGACAGGGCTCCCTTCCGGTGCTCAGTTTCCTCAGAAGAAGCACAGCTGGGTGGAGACTCTGCAGGTAGAGCAATCAGCACTCTGCCTTGAAACCCCCACATCCAGCCATTTCTTACTCACTCACTGGCTCGCTGGGTAGCTCCCGAATGTAGTTTCTTTGGGGTTCGCTTCCCAGGGCTCTGAGGAGAGCTTCCAGAGTTCAGGAAAGACAGAGAAGAGTAGGACAGGGCTCCCTTCAGGTGCTCAGTTTCTGGTTCGCTGGGTAGCTTCCAAATGTAGTTTCTTTGGGGTTCGCTTCCCAGGGCTCTGAGGAGAGCTTCCAGAGTTCAGGAAAGACAGAGAAGGGTAGGACAGGGCTCTCTTTCGGTGCTCAGTTCCTCAGAAGAAGCACAGCCCGGTGGAGACTCTGCAGGTAGAGCAATCAGCACTCTGCCTGGAAACCCCCACATGCAGCCACTTCTCACTCACTCACCAATCCGCTAAGGCAGTTTTCAATATTATCATCCCAAATGTTTACATTTGGATAAAATAATACATGACAGAGAGAAACTATTAAAATGTATATAAGAGGCAAGAGATGAATTAGATAAATTAGAGAGTGCTTGACTGGATTAGTGAATACTGCTACCCATTTCCTCTCTGCTGTGTTCATCTAATACATTGATACATTAAGAAGTATATACCTTTTAATTCATTACTATGTACAGTAGCAAGATGCTTCTTTGAAAATCAACGGACAGTTCTACCTGCTAAGAATGCTTTGATAGGAGAGTGAGGTGTGAAAAAGCAAAGTTCTTTCCCTTCTGGGATCATATTACTTTAGGTTGTCCTGTGGCACTTGAATCCTGATTAATTCTTCTCATTGTGGGGTGATGAAAGACTATTTTTATCCACAAAATATATTTCTGAGGAGTGTCTATTGACAGACCCCCCCATTATGCAACTATTTACAATGTTTTATGCAAAAAGAAAAAATAAAAATTATAGACCTGCTTTTGAAAATACTCAAAATAGTCATTTTGAGGAGAAAAGAAATAGAACCATTTATTTTTTAAATGTATCCAATTACTGATGAAGTCCTACCTACAACAAAAAATGAGATGGAAACATCCTTGCATTAATTAAGATTATAGTCAAAGTATGTCAGAGGTTGGGGAGCAGTCCCCAGCACCACATGATCCTCTAAGTATTGGACCAAGAGTAACTTCTGAGCACCATAGGGTGTGGTCAAAAAAAAAAGGATTCAAGTCAAATAAGTTACTTTAATGATGCAACGTCTCGACTTCTATTTGACTGATTCATATGTCCTACTTTCTTGCTTAAATTATTATTAATTTTGCAAATGCAGACCAGAGTAAGATTAAACAAGGTCTTGTAGTGTTAAACTTGTTCATTTTACAAGATGGTTCTGACATATTTACAAGTGTCAGGTGAAGAACTGTGATAATAAAAAAATTAATAATAAAAATTATTCTAATTAAGGCAAGAGAACAAAATCTGTTTTATGTTCTTTCCCTCACGATTTAAGATGTTTGATTTTTTTTTTTGCTTACTCCTCTCTTTGTAGAATTCTGTAATCCTCACTGGGCTTTCCTGTCTATCGGTCTTTAGGGAAATAGATGATGCTGTGTAGCTCAGCAAAGCTGAAGCTTCTTTAACAGTCACATCTGAGCAAATGTGGGTTACGTTGGATCAACTCTTCTAAATCAGTGAAATTAAATGGTATGGGGCCTGAAATTAAACTTTTCAAATACCATACAGACCATCCTCATCGGTCCTAGGTTACACATCCAACAGATCTCAGGAATCAATCCTGGCTCTACACTCAGGAATTACTCCTGTAGGTGACCGGGAAACCATATGGGATGTTGAGGATTAAACCTGGGTCAACCCCATACAAGTATCCTATTCACTGTACTATCTCTTCAGTCTCAGATAGGGCCTTTTCTTTCAAGGTCAATTCCACCTTCCTTTCAGATATTCCACACAAGATGGAGACATTCTGTGTTTTGTTTTACTTTATAAATTCTTTTATTTATTTTAGTACACTAATTCTAATTTTTTTTTGAACTCAGTACACTAATTCTTAAGATCTATTCTGAGTTAGTTTGATCCAATAGAAAAGCTCAACTTAGTCCAACCTTGAAGATATAATGCAACCTTGTGATTCAGTGTATCAATCTTTCCGTTGTTGTTGTTATTGTTGTTGTTTGGGGGCCACATTTGATAGTACTCAGGTTACTCCTAGCTCTGCGCTCAGAAATCACTTCTGTCAGGCTCTGGGCGCCCCCCTGGAATGCCAGGAATCAAACCTAGGTCTGTCCAGGTCAGCCACTTGCAAGGCAAACACCCTACTGCTGTGCTATCATTCCCACCCATAGTGTATCAATCTTTAATAGTAATAATAATTATTATTATGGGCACAGAGACATAACACAGCTGATAGGGCACTTGTCTTGTCTGAGTTTGATCCCCAGCATCCTATATGGTTCCCAGTCTACCAGGAATCATTTCTGAGCACAGAACCAGGAGCAACCCTTCAGCGCTTCCGGGTGTGGCCCAAAAACCAACCAAAAAAAAAAGAAAACAAAAACAAAACCCAATGATATTGATCATTTACCCAATGATATTGATCATTTCACACTCGTAGTGTTAAATCTAGGGAAGAGAAAATTTTGAGGGGAAGCAGTTCTTTTTTAGGTGGATATGTGTTACATTTGGCAGCGCAAAGGACTAATCCTGGTTTTGTACACATGTTTATACAAATTTATAGCAAATTTACGAGACCAAATAATGCCAGATTGAATCTGATTAAATCTGGTGGCTCCTGCATGCTCTCCAACCTTTGAACACTCTCCCAATCTCAGATCTCTATTTTTCACGTTAAGTGATTTGTTTATTCCTGCATTCTTTTCTTTAAATTTTTGATTGGCTTACAATATTACAGAATATCAGGAAGTTAGCTTTACATCTTTTATAAGTAAAATATTCACCACATCCACCACCAAAATTCACTGTCATCCTTTCACCAGAAGATTCCTCTGTTTATTCTTCCTTTACTCTCTGATAGCCACTGTTGAAAACATAGTTTTTACTCAATCTAGAAACTATTTTGTTGTTGTTTTGGTGAGATTAGTTTTTCATGTTTCATGTGTGCTTTAGTTTTTCATGTTCCACACATATATAAGAAACAATACAGAATCATCTTTTATCCTCTTACTTATTGCATTCAGTCTAGTCACTTCTGGAACACAGAAGAAATCAAGTTTCTACTGGTCAATAGAATTCCCAATCCCTCTCTTTAGTCTAAGAACATGAGACTTCGAAGTGGTTACAAATAAAATGATAGCGTGTGGGTTGTGGTTTCGGGTTAGATATGAGTTGATTTCTCTTCCTCGCTGCATGGCAATGTAAGTTTTGACAAATTATTTAACCTCTCCAAGTTTTGTCACCTGCAAACAATGGGAGGTAATTTCTATTTTTCAAGGTTGCTTTGAGTGCATGAAGTCTTTATCATTTTGTATAGCACCTGTAGTTAATATAGGAAGAGGAGAAAGATGCCTGTAGAAGACCTTTTAGAAGTTAAAATCCCTGTCTACCTAATTTAGCAAAGTCAGCTTTCTCAAGAATAATTGACAATTTTGACAGAGAGTTGTGAACTTTTGTAATGCAGGAAGTGTAGCAAAGAACTACAAGAACTACAAGAGCTCAGGATTTTGCAAGGTAGGAATCATTAACATAGTCCAGTCCTACATGTCAATTAATCTCATCATTCAATAGTAATGCGTGCCTGCAGACGTTATTCCTTTGTTTTTCTATCTCATCTCACTAGGATGCCATCCAAGAGCACACTTAAATAAAAATCTAGTTATCATCTTTAAGCATGTGTAGGGTAAACACCCTTAACGTTGAATATATTATGTAACCCTAGAGATTCTGTGTCTATTTCTCTATTATGATTTATTTCTCATTTACTATTTCTGTGTACATTTCTCTATTATGTACATACTATATTATGTAACCGCAGTTGAACATATGACAAAAAGGTCCAGAAAGTCTTTATCTAGGTTGAGGAATGCCCAACTCTGAAAAAGCAAAGTGAGTGTCTAAGCTGAGTTTAATTAGCAGTATCTGGCATTCTAACATAAAATCAGAAAACAGAAAAGCTGTTGAAGTTGTTCCTTCCTTTGTGGCCTTTTTTTCCCCCTTGTGATTATCCTTCTATTCAAGATTACATTTGAACATATCCTTTTCTTCTTCCCTTTTCTTTTTCTTTTTTTTTTTTTTTGGCTTTTGGGTCATACCCGGTAATGCTCAGGGGTTATTCCTGGCTCTGCACTCAGAAGTCGCTCCTGGCAGGCAGAGGTGACCGTATGGGATGCCGGGATTTGAACCATCATCTGTTTGAATCAGCTGCGTGCAAGGCAAATGCCCTACTGCTGTGCTATCTCTCCAACCCCTTTTCCTTTGTCTTAATAAGGACACATCCAGTTGTACTTAGAGAACACCAGGTCCAAACCATTTTTGGTGCTCATGAGCCAGTTCTAGAGGAGCAACTCAGAGTTTTGCATATCTAGGTATGTCATCATCACTTGAAGTTTAACTTATTTTCTTTTAATTATTATCAATAAGTATTTATTGAGCATCTAATATAGCCAAAACATTAAGCTAAATCTTGAGAGAGCCGAAAGAATACAATAAATTCTATGTATTCTATTGTGAAAACTATGTGGTGTTTTGGGGCAGTTTACTTACACTTAAAGAGCATAATGATTATTTTGTAGAAGGTAGTTTTTGATGGTGATTGCCAGATAATTTGTTTTACAATGTCATGAATTGAACCCATGGCCTCACATGGAAAAGGCAAGTGTTTTAGGACATTGAGCAATATCCTTTACCCTTATAAAATATTCTTTTGGTAAGTTTATTAAAAGCAGAGTTTCAACCTTTAGTTCCATTTATTTTATTGTTCGATTTGGTTTAGGGGCCACATCCTGTTATATTCAGTGTTGACTTCTGACTCCTGAGGGATTATTCTTGGCAGGGATTGGGAGCAATATGAGATGCTGGGAATTAAGTCTGGGTCAGCCGTGTGAAAAGCAAGCACCTTACCATCTATGCTGTCTCTTCAGCACCAGTTCCTTTTATTTAAATAGATAAAAACACTTTATATACCTTCAGTGTTCCCAGGTCATGGCTTGTGCTGCCTGCTTGATATACCTTTTCCACAGGCAGCAAAATGTGAAGGTGTTATCTGGAATTTGAGAGCCACGCTCCATTAACATTAACGAGTGACTTATGGTTAAATCTTCATGGATCACACTGAACATCTCCCTGTAGCTATTGGTCACATTTCATTTCTGTAGACATTATACCAGTCTGCACTGAAATTGTTTGCATCATTTAACCTGTAAGGGTATCCAACAAACCTATGATTTATGATTTGGAAAGTGTTCAGCCTAGACCAGGCTGTAATGGAAAATTCCCTAAATTCTTGGTTACATTTTCATGTGCAGGTCAGATACATTGATAGATGCCCTAGCCCTCACTTTTTTTTCTGTTAGACTTGGGTCAAAATTCTTCTAAAAATGTGCATTTGAAAATAGAGGTTTCAGTTAAACATCAGAGCTACTGAGTTTTCAGACTGTGTGGTTTGGTCACATGATTTTCAAAATAGCTTTCAGATTTACAGGAATGGGAACAGTTTTAGAAATATTTTCCTAAAAATGCAAGGGATCCCAAAAATCATGTTTCTATTTTCCAAGAACTGTAATTAGTGTGTATATTAGTTGTACCTACCTTGATTGCAAATTCGGTGTCAAAAAACATTTTTGAGTTGTATAATTCAAGGTAAACATGAAAGTGTTCTCTTGTATATGATTCAGTCATGAGCCACAGCCTGATGCCTTATCATCCCACCACTAATGAATTACCTTGAAATTTTCCTCTAAAGCTACAAGACTGTAAATCTTTGAACTGCTCCCAGGAAAGACTTAATACCTTGGTGTTTGTCCTTTCGTTTGGGGACAAGTCCTTGCCAACACTTTCCAACCAAATCGAGTCCCTATTGCAGTCTGGCTATTAGGGTAGGAGCCATTAATGATTGGAAATTTGTAGCTGTGATCATGATGCTAAGGATTTTCCAGTTGGCTTTTTGCTTTCTCTTGAGGATTAAGGCTTACATTTTCTTTTTTTTATCATCATCATCATCATCATCATCATCATCATCATCATCATCATTATTATTGTTATTGATAACTGAGAATTTCACACAATTGGTTTCTGTGCTTGCACACTTGGTTGTGGTGTGCACAGACTAGGTGTGGCACTTGCACATATTTGGCTGTTGGGCAGAAAATGTCACATAGCTTCATTGAGGCACCAGGGATCACAAGCAGCTGGAATTGCACCGAGACAGTGAGGAGATGTCAGGGATCAAACTCATCAGCCTCACTCCAAGAAAAGATGTTCTATTGCTGAATTGTTTCTACACCCTTTGTACTTATTCTCTTTCTAGTTTATTCCAGCAGCTATTTATCATGTACTTAACCCTATAAAGGGACAAAATTTGTATCTGGTCTGGAGACAAGACTACGCTTATTTACTAGTATAGGAGAAAACTGTCTATCATTGCCTTTCTCATAAAGGGCCACGTTTCAGGAAGGTAGTAGAATAATTACAGGAATATCACCACCAGTCACGGGGTAAATAGGGTGGATAATGACAAGTCCCTGCTCTCATATTTGATTAGCAAAGAATGGAAGGTCACATATGCATAAAAGTGCCATAACAGCAATGAAGGCAAGTTCGTTCAATCAACTCTGCTATGATTAGACAGTTGGTTTTTATACTATAACAGGGTGGATTTGAAGACTAGGTTATGTTGGAGGTGGGGGTTAGGTGGAATATTGACAGACAGTAGATTATATAACTAAATTATTTTTGTGCAAGTGACTATCTGTAATACATACAGAAAAGTCCACTGGGGCATAAATATAGTGCTAATCAACTTATAATGAGCTGTGAAAGCAGAGGGCAATTGAGGACTTGAGTTGGGCCTGTCTGTATATATTTGGGGTCAGAAAGACTTTGTTGCTTTTTGTCCTCTTCTTTCCAGACAGCTTTGTTCCTATCAGGTCCTAGTCCATTCCCATCTCCATCTCGCCTTGATGTTAAGTTCCCATTCATGTCTCTAAAATTAAACCCTAATTAACTTCTCACACAGGACCAGAGTGTATTATAATGGAGATGTAGAATTATGGAGTGTTACAAGTAATTTTGAGAGAGAAAGAGAGGAATGGATAGCCAATCAGAGTAAAAAAATTAAGTCAATTATGAAGGGCCCACAAACAGGAAGATGACACATTTTCGATAGGCCTGTTTCTGTGCTATGCAGAGGTGAGGGTTTCCTCAAGTTTAAAATGGGAACCAAGGCATAGTTTCTTTTATTTTCCATAAAATATTGTACACCATTAATTAAACTTAAAATTTTCAGTTTTATTTAGATGTATTAGACTATTATATATCATAACTAAAATAAAACTGATATAATCACATGACATATCTCAATAAGTTTGTACTTGTAGTCCTTTTCATTTGTTTGATTTTAGACCATATCTGTCACTGCACAGGTTTACTGCTGGCTCTACATTCAGGAATCACTCCCAGCAGGGCTCAGGATACTGCACATGGTGCCAGAAATGGGACTTGGTTGGGTTGGGTGCAAAGCAAGCACCATACCTGTTCTACTAACTCTTGTGCATTTTATTTGTTTATTTATTTGTTAATTCATTTATTTTGATTTTAGGACACTCCCACTAGCACTCAGGCTTTAATCCTGGCATCACTACTGGCATTATTTCTGGCAGGCTTGGGGATCATATGGTATGCTGGGGATCCAACCCAGATCTTCCTTGTGTAAGGCCAATTTTCTACCCACTGTGCTATCACTCTGGCTCTACCTTTTATATTTTAGAGATAATTATTTTCTCACAATCAACTTGATTTTCCTTCTAATCCCATCACATCTCCCACCTAACCTGAAGTTTATTGTTTATTTATTCTCTGAAGTTTATTGTTAATATTAGCTGAGCAGCCTAGAGCTTAGAAAACTTAGAAAACATTTTTCACATGGAATGAGGAATGATCCAGCATTAAGCTTTCTTCTTGTTCTTGGGCTGTCCTTCGACTAATTTTCTGTTTCTTTGTATCTCTATTGAGGTCTCTGCCTAAACATTTCCTTTCTTACCTTTCTGGTACTGTGCCTTCTAATGAAGATCTGTTTGTGCCTGCCGGTGAATTCTGTGTGAGGCCTTTTCTGGCCCACCCCTGTTTTCTTTTTCTTGAGGCTCTTTGCTCTCATTTTCTCCCCACTGGGTGATCACTGTTTCCTGCTACTCAGCTCTAGTCCCTGTTTGTTGAGTTAATATATTCTCTTTTTGCAAAAATGATTATAAAAGGCGATTCTGCTGTACTTGTTGCCTTATTGTTGATTCTAAGACACAATCCTAAAGTTAAGATACATAGTAAAAATATAGATTTCCTGTGACAATCAATGATCCCCCTCAAAGCTCAGCAGTTGTTGGACATCTTAACACTGGTTGTGACTCAAGTCAATGATGGAGTGATAGACATGCTCCTTCTTCCCTGTCCCCAGAGGTCAGTGTTTTAGTCTCTCAGACTATGGACTATTTTACTTGACATAGTGGAAAAGACAATGCAGATGCGATTAAGTTAGGGACTTTAAAAATGGTAGGATTATTCTGGATTATTAGGATTAGACCCACTATAGTAGTAAAGATCTTTATCAGAGAGAAGTCGAAAAGAAAGGAAAAATTCCTTTTTTTAAAAAAAAATCTTAATTTAAGCATCTTGTTTATAGGCATGATTGTAGTTGGATTTAAGTCATATAAAGAACACCCCACTTCACCAGTGCAACATTCTCATCACCAATGCCCCCATCTCGTTCCTTCCCCTTCTGTATTCAAGACTTTCTACTTCCCTCACTGACATTGTTGTGATAGTTGTCACTGTAGTTATTTATTTAACTGCACTAAGCACTCTTTATGGTGAGTTTCACATTGTGAGCTGGTCCTTTCAGCCCTCATCTCTATTGTCTCTGGACATTATTACAATAATGACTTTTATTTTTCTTAAAACCCATAGATGAGTGAGACTATTCAGTGTCTATTTCTCTCCTTTGACTTATTTCACTCAGCGTAATAGATTTTCTGTACATCAATGTATAGGAAAATTTCGTGACTTCATCTCTCCTGACGACTACAAAATATTTCATTGTGTATATGCACCACAGTTTCTTTAGCCATTCGTCTGTTGAAGGGCATCTTGGTTGTTTCCAGAGTCTGGCTATTGTAAATAGAGATGTAATGAGTATAGGTTTGAGGAAGACATTTTTGAATTGTATTTTTGTGTTCAAAGGGTATATCCCTAGAAATGGTATAGCTGAATCATATGGGAGTTTAATTTTCAGATTTTTTGAGGAATCTTCAAGTTTTTATCCATAAAGGCTGATCTAGATGGTGTTCCCAACAGCAGTGAAAAAGAATTCCTTTCTCTCCACATCCCTGCCAGCACAGATTGTTCTTGTTCTTTGTGATGTGTGCCAGTCTCTGTGGCGTGAGATGGTACTTCTTTGTTGTTTTGATTTGCATCTTCCTGATGATCAGTGATGTAGGAAATTTTTTTCAAGTACCTTTTGTTATTTTTATTCCTCAAATCAGTGGAATAGACTTGAGTATTCAGAGAATGTTCCCCAGACATACAATTAACTAATCTTTAATAAAGGGGCAAGAAATCCAAAATGGAGCAAGGAAAGCCTCTTGAACAATTGGTATTGGCACAACTGCTCAGTCACTTGTAAAAAAGTAAATTCAGACCTATCTAACACGATGCACAAAGGTCAAATCCAAACAGACTAAACACTTTGATATCAGACCCGAAACCATAAGGTAGAGCAACACATAGGTAAAACCCTCCATGACATTGAGACTAAAGGCATCTTCAAAGAGGAAACAACACTCTTCAAAAAAGTGGAAGCAGAGATAAATTGATGGGACTATATTAAGCTGCGAAGCTTTTGCACCTCAAAGGAAATAGTGCTTAGGAGAAAAAAGCCACCCACAGATGGGAGAAACCCATCAGATAAGGGGCTAATATTGAAAATATAAAAGGTATTGACAGAACGTACCAAGAAAAAAAGCATCTAACCCTATCAAAAGTGGGGTGAAGAAATGAACAATTTCTCAAAGTGAAGAATTCTTGAGGATAGAGCAGAAGTTGAGGTGATTCAGAGCCACATGACAAGCAATGTTGGTCACCTCTCTAGAGGCTGGATGAAGTAAGGACACAGATTCCTCTCTAGAGCTTCCAGAAAAAACACCATTTTGCCATTCATTTTAAATTTCCAGCTCCAGATTTCTTTTTTTTTTTGTTTAATTTTTTTATTTTGAATTATGAGAACAAAAGATGCAAAGAAAGAGGACAAGGTCAAGTTACAGTGGAAGGACAATCAGCCATAACATAATTCTCAGAAGAAGTCCCCTTGCTGATATCTTAACTTTGAACTTTCAACCAAAGAACGTTAAGATAAATAAAACAGAATCCATGTCCAATTACTTTGTCCCTCAAGTCCCCAGATTGTAGCACATTATAATATTTCTTAACAGCACACAAGGCAATATAACCATAAAACTTATGTAACTCCTTAAACATTAGAGGCATAGTATTTTTTACATTTCCATGTACATGCATATTAGCTTAAGTTAACCTCAAATTTTAAGTGAGTGTATTTTAAAAGCGCCAGATTTCTACACTAATAAATTTGTATTTTCTTTTTCTTTTTTCTTTTTTTTTTTTTTGGTTTTTGGGGCCACACCCGTTTGATGATCAGGTGTTACTCCTGGCTAAGAGCTCAGAAATTGCCCCTGGCTTGTGGGGGACCATATGGGATGCTGGGGGATCGAACCGCGGTCTTTCTTTGGCTAGCACTTGCAAGGCAGACACCTTACCTCTAGCGCCACCTCACTGGCCCCAAATTTGTATTTTTTTAAGATACTAAATTTGTGATGATTGATTACAGGGGCAAAAGAAATTGAATGCGGGGCCGGAGAGATAGCATGGAGGTAAGGCGTTTACCTTTCATGCAGAAGGTCATCGGTTCGAAACCTGGCATCCCATATGGTCCCCAGTGCCTGCCAGGAGCAATTTCTGAGCACGGAGCCAGGAAAAACCCCTGAGCACTGCCGGGTGTGACCCAAAAACCACACACACACACAAAAAAAAAGAAATTGATTGCATACAAGTCATTACATAGATCACATTCTAGATATTTTAATATCCAGTTTCATAATTTGCTTGGACATTGCTGAAGTGTGCCATTGATTCTGTTTTGGTACAAGCAAGCTATTACTGTGATTTCCAGTTCTAAATCATGTATAGTATGAAAATTTGCTTTCAGAGGCTATTAGTGCCAACTGATAATCTTCTGATCTACTTTTGAATCACCTATAGGTTGACTTAAATATATGTATATTGTCCTTATATGCAGTTACAATGAAAATATCTGGCAACTGTTTTGCATTTGTTTATTTGGTCATATCTGATGATTCTCAGGACTAATTACTGGTTTTGTATCAGGGATCACTCCTGGAGGGCTCTGGAGAATAAATGGGATGCCAGAGTCTGCATCAACTATGTACAAAGCAAGCATCCTAACTATTGTACCATTGCTCCAGTCTGTTATTTTTATTGTGCTTGTTTTATTTAATGCACTTACCTCAGATTTTATGCATTTATTTACTAATTTTTGTCTCAAAGGCATAATTTTTATTTTTTTTTATTGCTTCTCCCTGATGATCAGTGATATGGAGCATTTTTTCATGTGCCTTTTGACCATCTTCTTTATATTTCTTTTTTGAGGAAATGTCAGTTCATGTCTTCTCATATTTGGATGGGGTTAGATGTTTTATTCTTTTTGTTAAGTTCTATCAATGC
The DNA here is from genome assembly GCF_024139225.1 of Suncus etruscus. Taxonomy (NCBI): domain Eukaryota; kingdom Metazoa; phylum Chordata; class Mammalia; order Eulipotyphla; family Soricidae; genus Suncus; species Suncus etruscus. The sequence goes on along the minus strand of NC_064863.1, from coordinate 71,048,973 downwards.
CCTTGTATGTCTTAAATATTAACTCCTAATCTGATAAATACCGGGTAAACAGATTCTCCCATTCTGTGGGTAGTCTTTTGTTGTGGTGATGTTCATTGGCTAGAAGATGCACGTGGCCCCGAAGCAGAGCAGCTGCCCTTCTCTGGCTCCACCCTTTGTGGGCTTTACTACTCACCTCTGAAGTTGATGAGTCCTCAGAGAACAATGGCGAGAGGATCAAAATCCCAGTCCATAGGACAGCAGAGAGAAGGCCCAAGACATCTGCTGTGCTTCATGTCAAAGAGCAAAAACCAACTTTACTGTCTGTGGGTGTGACTGCTCACCTCTGAAGAAGAGCCCTCAGGGAACAATGGCCTAGAGGATCAAAATCTCAGCAGCAGTACAGCAGAGAGAAGACCAAGAAGTCTGCCATGTTTCAGGTCAAACAGCAGAAAACAGCTTTACTTGGGATTCTCCATTTTTAACCCAGTCCAGGCGATCTCAATGGAAGTGGTTCATTTTGCTTTTATTTTATCTTTTAGAGACATCCCCATGATGCTTGAGGGCCTTGAGGGACACTCTAGGGATTCTGGGCATGGGTCCCATTAGGTCTAGCCATGTAGTGCAGGTTTGTAGTTTTGGGGGTTCCCAGGACTATCGCAGCATTCTGGAGTTGTCATATGAAACAAACTTTCATTAATCAGGCAATAAAACTATCCCAGTATTTCTAAATCACTGAGGTTTCATTCTTGGATTAAATAGAGTAAGAGGGAAGAATCTGTTATCTTTGAGTATTTCGACATTTTGGAGTGATTACCTCCCTCTCTACTATCTCTTTCCTCCCCTCCCCTCTTCTTTCCTCCACTTCCCTCCCCTCTCCTTTCCTCCCCTCCACTCCCCTCTCCTGTCTTTCCCTCCCCTCCCCTATCCTCTCCTTCCCTCTTCTTTTCTCTCCTCTCCTCCCTCCCCCTCCTGTCCCCTCTCTTCCCCTCCCCCTCTTCTCTCCTCTCCTCTCTTCTCTCCCCTCTTTTCCTATCCTATCTTCTCCTCTCCTTTCCTCTCCACTCCTTTCTGCTTTTCCATATCCTGTCTTAAGCATATCACAAAAGCTTTTTCCATAAGTTGCTAAACAATCTTACACTGAGCACCATAACAAAAGTCTAGAGCAGTGAGCATCATATTATAAGTCTGGAGTGTCCAAATTCTTTTCTTGTAGAATTCTGTGAACAAAATCATTAGGACATAATTGTAAACATACTTAATTTTTCTTTAGAGATGAAACACAGAGATTGCCAGTTAGTAATTACAAAAAATAAAGGACAACTAGGCAAAATAGAAGTTTGTTGACTCTTCATTTCTCTTGCCCTTTAAAAATCTAATTATCTGTTTTGCTTCTCATAAGAGACTACAGGTACACAGTGCTTCCCAGGTCACAGTCTCTGTGCTAGATGTTTTCATGAGCCACTTCATTTTCTACCTGGTTATAATAAAATCAGTTTGAATGCAAAGAAATGCCAGGAGAGGAGTATGTAGGGGGAGCAGAGGGGAAGGGAAAAGGGGTGGGAGGGAGGAAGTGAGAGAGTAAGGGAGACAGAGAGAGAGAGAGAGAGAGAGAGAGAGAGAGAGAGAGAGAGAGACAGACAGACAGAGAGAGAGAGAGAGACAGAGACAGAGACAGAGACAGAGACAGAGAGAGACAGAGACAGAGAGACAGAGACAGAGAGACAGAGACAGAAAGACAGAGATGGACAGAGAGAGAGACAGACAGAGACAGAGAAAGAGAAAGACAGAGAGAAGAAAGACAGAGAGAGACAGAGAGAAGACAGATACAGGCAGACAGACAGAAAGAGAGGAGACAGAACAGAGACAGACTGGTGAAAGACAAACTTCGGACACACTGACCCAATTGAGAAGGATGAAACAAACCATTCAAGTTCCTTGTGCTGGGAGTTGATGGGGATTTCCTGTTAGTGACAGAATCTGAGTGATTTGTAGGCATTTGTGTGCTGATTGTCTTGCCCTCTAGGCATGAGCTGTGTTTTGTATCAGGAGGGCAAGAGGGTTCCAAATAGATTTAATATTCCTTGTATGAGCTTCAACCATCTGCCCGCCAGCTCTCAGTGTGAGCATAATATATGTTTCTAGAATCAAACACAAAGAACCTCTGTTTTTTTTTTTCTCCTTTTCCCCCCACAGCTCTTTTTTAGTTGGGATCATTTGTTTATTTCTTGTCTCTTGGAGTAGGTAAAAGGGTCACCCTTTGAACAATTATAGTTACTTTCATTTTGTTTCCTCATGTATTTAAAGAAATGGTATTTCCTTTACTAACCCCCATGTATCCGACACAGAATGATGTCCTTGAAATAAATAAATAACTGTGGAATCATATGTATGCTTACATGGGGGGTGGTGAAATTAAGCGGCAAGCATTCCCGATGTGTGAATGTTAGATCCTGGATATATCTGACAGTTCTTCCCAGGCTAATTCTGACTGCTGTTAGTCTGCGTGATTTCAAAGGAAATCTTATGATTGCCTATCATTATAACTGGAGCTCATTGTAGGACTAATGGACTTTTGGTGTCTTTGTCTTCGAATCCAAGTATTCCTTAAGGTAAATGACATAGGGATATCTTCAGAGAATAAGCTGTCAATCAAATAGTGCTCCTGTCCCCATCCATTGTGTTCAAAACCCTTGCCATCCCTTCCCTTCTACTCCTCTTCTTTCCTTCCCTTCATTCCCCCTCTTCTTTCCTTTCCTCCCCTTCCTTTCCTACCTTTCTTTTCCTTCCCTCCTCCTCTCCTCTTCCCATGGCTTTTCTCTCCCTTTCCCTTCCATTCTTTTCTTTCCCTTCCCCTCTCCTCCCTTCCTCTCTCTTCCTTTCCTTTCCCCTTCTTTTTCCTTTCTCTTCCCTTGCCTTGTTTCCTTTGCCGTGTCTTAATCTTCCTCCAGCTCCTTCTGCTTCCCCTCTTTTTCTTTTCATTAGTTCTATGATTATGAAATTGCTTTAGTTCCTATGTGGGTATTTGGATTTTGTATGTCAAATTAGCATACAAAACTACCAATGCTTATGATGATATGGTTATTGATTGAACAGCTTTCAGCTTTTTTTGTTCTTGATCTTCCGTGCCCAGGTCTCCTGGTGGTTTCTCACTGATTCCTGTTTACAAGAACCTTGTTCCATGCTGATGTCTCACTGGTTCTGTCTCAGAATTCATCTCTGTTTGTCAGTTGGCTCTCAGTCTATTTCTGGGCTTCTGAGGCTGGATCTCAAGGCAGGTGTATTCTTTGTCTCATCAGTGTCCTTTATTCTTAGGGCATCTGGATGAGCATTGTTGCCTTTCTACCCTCTGCCCAGGTAGAGATGAGGGGTCAAAGAGGAGATTGTCTGCTGTGCTTCCCCTTTTAAATGCTCTTACACCCATCCCTTTTTTTAAAGGCGTTTTCTTTAGCTATCAAACACTAGCCCTCATGTTGGTGAGATTTAAAATGGCCAGTTGTAAACCTGACAGCTTCCTCTGCTCACTCTAGCTGCAGTGTAACAGTTTGGTCCTATATGTATTTGCTTTCTATTATTTTTCTTCATTTTCTTTACTTTTTTTCTTACTCTACACATTCACATGTGCACAAACAGACACATACACATTACATAATGAAAACATCACATACATACACACAATTAAAACATGTAAATGTTGCTCCAGGATTTGTGTCCTAGAGATTGTGATTAAGAGATTAAGAGATTAGAGATGCAGACTCTCACATCAGACAAACTCATTTCATCTCATTTCTTTTCTTTTCTTTTTTTTTTTTTTTTGTAAAGGTACTCGAGCATCTTCTCAAGAACCCATTCAATACACTCATGTGGACCATTGTAGTCTACTCAAAAGACCTATTGTAAATTCTTTTTTTTTTATTTAAACATCTTGATTACATACATATTTGTGTTTGGGTTTCAGTCATGTAAAGAACACCACCCATCACCAGTGCTTCAATTAGGGAAATTTAGCAGTAGAATTTGTGAAAACTATTGAAAATCTAACATGAAGCCAGTTTTGGTGGAGCCTGTGGAATGGGAATTTATTCTTGTATGAGCCTTGAGGGCATAAGGATAAAAATTCTTTAGTTCTGGAGCCCGAGAGATACTTAAGGGGGGAACGTGCTTGCCTTGCATTTGACTGTCCCCCACCCCTATTTAATCCTTGACATTCAGAGCTCTGCCAGGAGTGACTCCTGCGCAGCATCCAGCTCTATTTGTATTTTTTGTTGGTTTTAATTTTGGTGCCAAATCCAGTGGTGTTCTGGGCTTACTTTGGTTCTTCAATCAGGGATCACTATTGTTGGTGATCATGTAGGTGCCAGGGGTTGAATGTAGGTAGTCTGTGTACAAGGCAAGTACGCCCACACTTTTATTAACTTTTAGTCTCAGTTCTGCTACTATTTATATAGTCTACAAAATTTTGTTTTACCTTAGACAGGGTTCATGATACCCAGCCATGCTCAAGGTAGCATGCAATGACAGGAATTGAAAATAAGATTCAGGATGTTTTCAGTCTGTTGAACTATCTGTTTCTCTAGCTCTTCAGTCCTTCCCTGGCTTTTAAATCAGGGGTATGATAGTCTTGTCCAAAGAGAGAGGTGACAAGAGATCAAATCTTAATAAATACTCAAACAATGTATTAATAATCTTAATAAATAAGCAAATATTAACCAAATCTTAATGAATGATGCTTAACAAGTAAAGTGTCATATAAATACCTCACTGGCTATTGTTTATCTTATTACCACAAACATGAAGCTTAGAGAAAACTAGGAGTGTGGGTCCCATGTCAGTTATAATTTGTATGTTTGTGCAAGATGCTTGAATTATACCTTTGCCCATGGAAAATTGAGAGGTCAGAGTTGATAGGGTAAGGAAAATAACAGAAGAGTTTAAAAGAAATCTTTAATAAAAAGGAAATAGACAGAATTGAGTAACAACAAACCCTTGACCTTTAATTACAAAACTGAGATGACCAAGTAGTCAGAATAGAGATGACAGGGAAGGAGGAGGTGAACCAAAAATGACAGCAGATAAGTAGTGGACAGTCTGGATAAAGATGTTGTAATATAGACATCAAAACACAATTGTTACCATGTTATTCAAATCACAATACAAGTTTATTGTGGTTTTGTTCTGTTTTGTTGGGGGGGGCACATACAGTAGTGCTCAGGACTTACTCCTGCTTCAGTGCTCAGGAAACCTTCTTGGTGAGGTTTTGGAGACTATATAGGATGCTGTAAATTAAATCCATGTTGGCTACATGCAAGGCAAGACAGAACTTTATTCTCTGTAATATCTCTCTAGCACCTAAAACTTTGTTTTTCTTTTTGAGCTATGCCCAGTGATGTTCAGGGATTACTCCTGGATCTGCACCTAGAAATAATCCTGGTGGTTTTCAGGTACCATAGAGGATGCTGAGGATCAACATGTTGGCCACATGCAAGGCAAGCTTCTTATCCACTGTACTATATTTCCAGCCTCTAATATTTTTAGTAAAATAAATCCATGGTTGCTGTAGAGTCCTTGGAGTTATGAGGATAGGTAGGAGTCTTCTTTATTTTTAGGTAGGTATAGGATTATCCTTGCCTGTCCTACTCCCCAAAATTGAGGGGAAAATGTTCTCATTGCCAGTGATGGAAGAAATAGACTATATTAGGGTTTATTATCCTCTTTCTGGGAGAAGCAGAATGGGGAGTTCAGGCTGAATCACATGCTTGACATGAGAGAAAACAGGCAAAAAATTAAGTTTGAATCAGTAGCATTACTTGAACACATGAAATACAAATGTTTTGATTGTTGTGAGCAACCATTATTTGTTATGAAATCATAATAGCAAAAGCCAAAAAACATAGAAGCATAAAAAGATGTTTTACTTGCCACCATGGTAACTGTATACCATGTGTGAGCCTGATCGGGAGGACAGAGGGCTGTCAGATAACTTATAATCTAATTTATTTGTTATAATATAGAATGTTGCCATTGTATTTTATTAAAATAATAATCATAACATTTTAGGCAAATAGGGTGTCTTTTTTGGGAGATGGTTAAAGTGCTCAGCAGACATCATTCAGTAAATAATGAAATCTGTAAAATATCTTCTAAATATCTGTAAATATCTTTTAAAATAGTGAAATCTGGCTTACTTGCATTTCCCCCAACTGAAAATTCCTATAAACCAGAATCTCTATGTATCTCTTCTAGTAGAATAAATGATTTTGGGTGGGGGTTTAGGTCATACGTGGCAATGCTTAGGGGTAACTCCTGGCTCTGCACTCAGGAATTGCTGCTGGGAATGCTTGAATGACTATATGGGGTACTGAGGATCGAACCCTGGTCAACTGCCTGCAAGGCAAGCCTATCTGCTGCACTATCTCTCCAGCCCCAAGGATAAATAATTTTGATGTTGGTGAGATTGATACCCTAGAAAACAGTGAAGAACGTTTGAATCAGCGAAGAATGATGGACCTTTGTCAACTTTCAGTATTCCTTGCAATTGAGACAGTTGAATTATTGGAAAAATGGTAAACTCATGTGCTGCCATGCAACAGTAATTATTTGGAATGATTCATCCCTTTCCTGACCATGCTGAAATACAGTACTTATTATCACTGCAACATGGACTCTTTTTGAAAGCTCAGAGATAAGCAGGTTAAATGAAAGTATCATGCTTTATGGCTTGGCAGGCAAACAGGAACCAATGCTGGTGAATGATCCTTTCCAGAGCTTTATTCTTCAACATCTGAATTAGCTGCTAACCAAAATGAGAAGAGAAAAAAATCCCCTTGATTCTTCACATTAAAATTAGGACATTTTGTTCTCTCACATAACATTTTGTGGTCTCTCATTTCTTCATATTTTGCCAATTGTGCTCCCACTTTCCTAGAGAGAATTCAAAGAAGCTCTCTAATATAATCAGACCAGAGCTAGCCGCGGCACATGCTTGGTCGTGGTGGACAGTCATTTTAGAATTTCAATGCACTATCCAATGTGCCACAGAGCCTGGTTGGACAGACATTTTATCAGCGAATCCCATTACATTCCCTTATATATAAAGTTGTGTCAGACTTGAGTTGAAGATATGTCAATAATCATAACCCTCCTGGTCACTCACGTTTATTTCTATTATGGTGAACCAATCAATATATCACTATTAATTATATAAATTTATATCAATACAAAATATATTAGTGTATGTAATTTAGTATATACTAGAATATATAATGTATATATCAAATATATATCAAATCAGTTGCTTTATTTATTATGTGATTAGTGTCATTATCCTTGCTGTTTCCAGTTCTGTTATTCACAGAGATTGAGAAAATTGAAGCCATTTGACATCACTGAGCTAATATTGAGAAGAGCCTTGAACTAAAGTTTTTGACTGTTTTTGGACCATACCCAGTGATGCTCCGGGATTACTTCTAGCTCTACACTCAGAAATTACTCCTGGTGGTACTCAGGTATCCTAGAGGATACTGAGGCTCAAACTCAGATCAGCTACATGCAAAGCAAAAATCCTAACTGCTGGATTATTTCTCCAGCCCTGTGAACTAATGTATCTTGACTCCAAACCTGTCTTTTTAACCATAGTGGCTATAGTAAAAAGTGGCTATATGGTAAAAATGAAAGACACTTATTTGGGCTGAAGAAATAGCTCAAAGTGTTGAGGCACATGTGAGGGTTGTGGGTATAAGAGTATTTGCATGTGGTCGTACTGGGTTGAAGAGTATTGGTATGTAAGAATACTGGGTTTGAGACCTAGTACAGCAATATACTTCAAACACCACTAGCAGTGACACCCAACTACTGAGCTTGGAGTAGCCCTGCACACTGCTAATATGACCCCAAAAGAAAGACAGACACCTGCCCGATGGTAGCAAAATAATCTTAAAGGAAGTATTTGATTTTGAATATTAACTTACGCAGAGGAGCACTAAAGTCATAGGACAGTTTGTACTAGTTTACCTGTTATCTTTCTTTTTTTTTTTCTTTTTGTTCTGGAACTCTGTCTTTTCTTTTCTTGCCATCTGTACAGACAATGGAACATGTATGAGAAGAGAGATTCCAGCCTGGATAGGTTCTTGAGAAAACCTGGGCAATCTCTGAATCAAAACAGGACTGGTGGGTTGCCTAAGAAGTGTTTTTTCCTTCTTGAGTTCAGTTTTAATTTTTATATCATTATAGTTAGGTGATAAAGTAATAATTGTTTTCTTCTGGCATTGGTATTTAAATCCTTGCCTTTAAAGTACCCATGACTATTTTTGGGGGTTTTATTTTTTTGTTTGTTTGTTTTGGGGCACATCTGGCAGCGCTCAGGGTTATTTTTGACTCTGCACTCAGAAATTGCTCTTGGCAGGCTTAGAGGACCATATGGGATGCCCGGAATTGAACCCGGGTCCAACCCAGGTCAGCCACATGCAAAACAAATGCCCTGCCAGTGTGCTATTGCTCTGGTCCCATGACTCCTGCGCTTTCCTCTGTGCTGACTCCAGTTCAACAGTCTTTTCCCTTGCTAACCCTCTGGTATATTGTTGATTACCAGCTATAGTTTTAGTGCCTTAGCACTGCTCTAAGAACAAAAGTATAACATCTTATTGTTTTATAAGCATATATTTGTGTATATATATAAACACACACTGAAAACAACATATGTTGGCAGAGATGTGGTGAAAATGGAACTCTTATTTAATGCCAATGGAATGTCACCTAATCCAACCTCTATGACAATTAATATGAAGACAATCAATATGAATTTAGAGGTGTTCAAGAACCGTCTCAAGAGCCTATTTGTTTCTCCCCTTTCAAACTTGGCACACTCATGTCTGTTATTTCAGTATTCAAGATTTATAATTGATGGCCCTTACTCATACTCTGATTTATTTCTCTGCAATTACAGATGAGTGAGAACACTTTCTTTGTCCTTCCACATTTGACTTATTTTACTTAGCGTGATACCCTCAAGGTCCATCCACATGGTTGTAAACTGTATGATGGCATCTTTTCTGTGGCTGCTTAAGATTTCATTGTGTAGATGTAACATAACAGCTTCATTCACTCACCTGTTTTGGGGTATTTGTGTTCATCTCATATCTTGGCTGCTGTGCTACAATGAACTACAATGAACATAGGTGTGTATATATCTTTTTGAATGAATGTTTTTGTATTTTGAGGAGTAGATACCTAGGAGTGAGATTGCTGGGTCAAATGGAAGCTCCATTTTTCCCTCCTTCCTTTCCTCCTTCCCTCCCTCCCTCCTTCCCTCCCTCCTTCCTTCCCTCCCTTCTTTCCTCCTTCCTTCCTTCCTTTCTTTCTTTTCTCCTTCCTTCCTTCCTTTCTTTTCTCCTTCCTTCCTTCCTTCCTCCCTTCCTTCCTCCCTTCCTTCCTCCCTTCCTCCCTCCCTTCCTCTCTTCCTCCCTTCCTTCCCTTTCCTTCCCTTTCCTCCTCTTTCCTCCCCTTCCCTCCCCTCCTTCCCTTTCTCCCGTACTTCCCTCCCTCCTTCCCTTCCTCTCCTCCCTCCCTCCTTCCCTTCCTCTCCTCCCTCCCTCCTGTACTTCCCTCCCTCTCCTCCCTCCCTCTCTCCCTCCCTCCCTCCCTTCCTCCCTCCCTCCCTCCCTTCCTTCTTTCCTTCCTCCCTCCCTCCCTCCCTTCCTTCCTTCCTTCCTTCCTTCCTTCCTTCCTTCCTTCCTTCCAGAAATCTCCCTCCCTCCCTCCCTTCCTCCCTCCCTTCCTCCCTCCCTCCCTCCCTCCCTCCCTCCCTTCCTTCCTTCCTTCCTTCCTTCCTTCCTTCCTTCCTTCCTTCCTTCCTTCCTTCCTTCCTTCCTTCCTTCCTTCCTTCCTTCCTTCCAGAAATCTTCATATTGATTGTCATAGATGCTGGATTAGGTGACATTCCATTGGCATAAAATAAAGGTTCCCTTTTCACCACATCTCTGTCAACGTATGTTCTTTTCAGTGTGTGTACTTATATATACACAAATATATGTTTATAAAACAATAAGATGTTATACTTTTGTTCAATTTTGGGGCCACGCCTGATGGTGCTCCAGGGGTTACTCCTGGCTCTGTGCTTAGGAATCACTTCTGGCTGGCTTGGGGGACTATAAAGGATTTGGGGGATTGAACTTGGGTTGGCTGCATGCAAGGCAAGTGCTCTATCTACTCTACTAATGCTCTGGTCCCTATACTTCTTTTTCAAGTTCCACTACCCAAATAGTCTCCTTGGTGTGAAATGATACCTCATTGTTTTGATTTGTGTTTCCCGAATACTAAGAGATAATGGGTACTTTCTCAGATATTTATTGGCCATCTGTTTTTCTTCTTCATGGTAATATGTATTCATCACTCCTTTTTTCCATATCTGGCATGCTCAGGGAATTCTTCTGGCTTTGTGCTCAGGGGTCACTTCTGATAGGGATCACTTGTGGTAGGGCTCAGGGGTCATAGTTTGTATTGGAGATTGAACACTTGTTGATCCAAAAGTGTTGGGTCACTTGTTGATAAAGACAAATGCTTTATTCCCTATAATATCCACTATCTCTCCAACCGTCTCCTTTCCCCATTTTTAAGAAGTTATTGATTATTTTTGTTGGTGTGATTTGTGAGTGCTTTGTAGGTTTTGCATATATTCATTGATATGAAATTATTCATTATGTGTGAATATTTTCTACCAATCAGCTGGGCATCTTTTTAATTTACTCTGAGCTGCTTTTACCATGTAGAAATATTTCAATTTCATATAGTCCCACTTATTTTTTTTGTGTGTGTGGGTGCGTTGTTATTGTTGTTCCTTTTGCCAGTGGAATCATTGAAGATCTCTTTGATATCCAGATATTGGAGAGTTCTGCTTATGTCTTCCTCAATATAATCTATTCTTATTGCAATACCATGCCTTTTTTGTTTATTTTGTTTTGATTTTGAACAACTCTTAGTGTTGCCTGGAGCTACTTTTGACTTTATACTCAGGGATTGCTTCTGGTGGTATCCAGCGACAATATGTGGTGTTGAGGATCTTATCTAGGCTGGCCATACGCAAGGCAAGCTTCCTTCCCACTGTACCATCATAGTAAAACCCATAGCTATTTTGATTATTATAGCTCTGTAATACAGTTTAAAATCAGAGAATATGATGCCTCCCATTTTTTCACCTACCTATGTTTATTTGTGGAGTTTTATGCATCCATACAAATTTCAGTAATGCTTCTCCTAATTCATTGAAGAACACCATTAATATCTCGATGAGACTTGCATTAATCTGTATAGTGCTTTGGTCAGAAGAGACATTTTGATAATATGAATCCTCCTAGTCTATGAACATGGAAGTTTCCCATTTCTGGGTATTCTCTGTTTCTTGGTTTATAGTACTGCAAGAAGCAAGATGGTAGTGGGGAGAAGGCATGGAGATGGAGAGTTTAATAAAGCAAGAGTTCTAGCTGGCTTTCTCCTTTTAAGATGAATGTCATCAGTAAAGACAATGCTTTTCCTTAGGAAAAACACCAGCCTCAGTTATAGACTTTATTTCAATTAGCGTTCAGTACATTAGTGTTTAGTATTTATATTTAGTAAATGTTCCTTGGACCTAAACCATCCATTACATATGGCAAATGATCATCTAAAAATATTCCTTCTGTCCCTCATTATGGCTATACTTCTTTTTAATTTCCACTCCTTCTTGCCTCACTTTCTGTAATGCAGTATCATGTAAGAGCAAAAGCATTTTGCTTGCCAGCTGTCCCAGGTTTCATTTCTGCCAATATTACCTCGCAGGTATTGAAATATTAAAATAAAAAAAGAAAAAAAGGGGGGGAACCTGGAGCTGGAGCTGAAGCACAGTGGGTAGAACATTTACCTTGCACACAGCTGACTTGGGTTTGATCCCTAGCATCCCAAATGTTCGCCCAAGCCTGCTAGGTGTGATGTCTGAGCCCAGAGTCATGAGAAATACTTGGGTGTGGTCTCAAAACAAAACAACAAAAACAAAACAAAAACAGCAATAAAGGAGCTACCCCCAGTGTTGCTGCGGTTCTCATCTTGCAGAGATGCTTGGGCAAGTGGTATGGGCATGAAAATGGTGTGGGTGGCAGTTCTGGGTCAGGGGTGCCTTACTCACTATGCTCTTTCTAGCTCCTAAAATTAGCTAATTTGATCAAAGTTTCTCTAGCATCTGGTCTGGACTCTCACAAGTTCGTGTTCTTACAGGGACTGACCTAACGAGTGGATTCTGAACTGTCTGGGTACTGCCTCTAGAATGACAACGACCTCCTCTCCCCCAACACTGGGGTTCCTAGCGGAAAAAAACAAATCTGGAGACTGTTAACAAACCTTGTGGCAGAAACACTTGGGCTCTGGGCCTCCCCTTTTCAATAAGCTTCCCAGTTTATTCTCTTTACACTCATCTATGGAATATAGGCATAGATGCAAAATAGAACGACAGGGCAAGTGCCATTTAAGTACCTCTCATTACAAGCAGGCCTCGGAGGTTTGGAAAGCCAAAGAGAGCCACACCCCCATCAGCCTGCAGGCTGTGCCCATCTGGGCTGCCCCTTAGTCCTGTGGCCCTGTCAATAACTCCAGGAAGAGAACAGCACCTGCAAAGTCACCATTCAAGGCCTGGGCTTTACCTGGGCCTGTCTCCTCCAAAGGGGTTTAGAGGAAGGGAGTCCAAAGAGTGGGTGGGGCTGGCGCAGGCTGGTCAGGGTTCCCCAGTGGACCGCTAGCGCCTAGCAGCCCGGTGTCTGGGCATCCTCCCTATCCACCTCCATCAGCGTGAAGGAGGGGGAAATCTGGGGTAGTGGAGCATCGGCGAACCCCAAAGCAGACTCAATTTACGCAGCCATCGCTTGGATCTTCAGCTCTTGGCAAAGGCTGAGCTGGGCTTGCGGGAGCCCTGGGGGTCCGGGACTGGCCGCCGGCTGCCCTTGGCGGCGCGTGCTGCGGCGTCGTCGGCCGTGCCGCCACCCCTTGTGCGGGGCCCTTCCCTTTCCTATGCTAATAGTGACATTCAGCGGGAAAGGCTAGATAGAGCGTGCTGCGGTGCCCGGCTCCCGCGGTGCGGACTCGGGGCAGGCGGTGCCCCCTGCCCCGCGCCCCGCGCCCTAGCCAGGCCCGGGCCCGGAGGAATCGTCTCTGCGCCCCAGGCACTGAGCTGCGGCTGCCACCTGGCCGCGCGGCCCTGGTGCTTGCTGGCCGAGCTCGGACCCGGCGTTGCGGGAGGCACCTGCCGCACTCTTCGTTTATGGCAAAGTTTCTCGCCGAGCTCCTAGGCTGCACGCTGCCGAGCAAGGGCGCCTCTCCCATGCTGGAGGTAGGTGAGGCCGTGTCCCTGCAGCTACCGGTGCCCGAGAGAGCCGGGGTGGTGGGGGCATCACAGGAGTGCGGTGGCACCCGCTTGGTTCCCACCTGGACATGTATGTGGGTGGGTGGGGCCGAGGATGAATGGCCAGGAGCCCCGCAGCTCGAGTTCTCCTTGGTCCCCGCCGCTTGGTTACACCTTGCCCATTCCTTAGTTGACAGACAGGACAACACATGTCCTTTCCATAGTTCCACCGAGTTCTGCTTCTTCCCAAGTGGGCATAAAGGAGTTATCATCCCGCAGTGCGTGAGAATGAGAAGGAGCCTGAAGCTGCAGGTCGCAGTGCTGTCCACTGAGTTGTTACCAGTAACTATCTTTTGCAGGCCAGGTCTTGGGCTCGGACCCTGCCCGCCTTCCTGCTTCCTCTTTCAGCTAAATTCTTTGCTGCTGGAAATAAATGCCTGGGGCTTCAGGGGTTCAAGTGGGGTTTCCCAAATTAAGTGAACAAATAAATGGAGATTGAGGCGCAGGTACCTGTAATGGCTCACACCTGCCTAAAGTGGCAGGGCTGCTGAGGAAGCACCTCTGCTGGGAGTCCTCTGAGAACTCTCAAGGATGTACCAGGCCTTCTGGAATCAGTGGGAGCAACATCTGATTAAGGAAAAAACAATCTAAACCTGCAGACCTCCACGTTCATCCCCAATCCTTCGGTCTCTGTCACTACAACAGAGACTCACTATCCTATGTTTCTGTCTTCACCACTCTGCCCAGCAAACAACCTGACCGATTGGCCTGGTTAGAGGATCTTTACCTTGGCGTTGTGAGCCAGCAGGCCCAGGGCCCAACAACTTTCCCCTTTAGTCTCCTCTGCCTGCACTTTCCTGAAGAGAGAGAAGTGGAACTTGTCTTCATCCCTCCTGGGTGTAGGGACTTCGAAAAAGATAATGCATTCCCCATGACCACAGTGTACTGTGTCTTCAGTGCTGGAAGGGCTCTCATCTCTGGTAGCTGGAAGTGTTCTTACCTTCCCAAGGCCCTGATCTCATCCCTTTTCTTTTGGAGTTCACAAGGCCCAACCCATAACTCCACCACATGACAAAATAGTTTTTGAAGACAGGAGACCCCAATAGTGGACAATAAAGAAAAGCTGGGGATGGGGGTGAGAAGTGTTTTGGTAGAAACCAGACCCAAGTGACTGGGCCTAGTGACCTCATAGCTAAATAATTGTGATGGTGGGCAGGTGTGTTGGGGGGAGCTTTTTAGATGCAGTGAAAACTAGCTGTGTCCTTCAGCATTTCACTGCTCTTCCAATTGGCTTCTTAGTGATATGTGTCAGGTAGCATTCCAGAGACTTGAGGTACTCCTTTAAAATGGCTTCTCTTAGGCTTTCTCTTCATTTGTATTTTAGTTCTTTAGTTACTGAAAACCCAAGACAAGCAATTCTGGTTGTATGTACCACTTGCTGGTATATCCCTAACCTGCTTTCTCCTCTGGCTAACAGATGCCTCACACTGATTTCTGGGAATGTCATGACTCCTTGGCATTCCTGTGCAAAAGGTATTCAGGGACATTCAGACAGTCAGAAAAAAGTGAACTCTAGGGAAAGGGTAGACCCATAGACCTTGGCAACTTTCTATATGTTGATTTGTGCTTTTTTCTGGTCATTTAGGAGTTCTTACCTTCTTTCTACACACATGTGGCTCAGTGTTGGAAGAACTAGCCATAAACTCTCCTCTCAGGTATCACTTTTTATCAATGCTGCTAGAGAGTTCCGGATAATCTCTCCCCAATCCGTGTCCAAAGAAATAAATGACTTAAGTAGGACTCTGCTTTGAGGCTGTTGACTTCTCAGCGATCATCCGTTACTCAGACATGGTTGTGGAGTTCTTTCCATCTGAGGTGGACATAAATGTGTGAGAAAAGTGATCTTAGACTTCAAAAATATTTATTTCCTAAAATGCTGAGACTTAAAAAAATTCAGACAGTTATTTATTTCCAGCAGATGTTTTGATTCCACATTTGGAGATTATCTTTAGTCTTTTGGAAACCAAAGAAGAAATGTATGCTTGTCTCATTAGCAGGCTTTGGTCTCATTTTTGCTTATTTGGTCTCATTTTGCTTAGGTGGTGGCCTTGAACATAGTTGTTCTCTAAACAGATCAATTAGGTTTGCTCCAACGGATTCTATTTGAAAGAGCTCTGAATGCAGGACCCCTCATGTGTGTGCAGTTTTCTCACATGGGATAACATGTCTAACATTTCAGTTTATGGAGAAATGGGCAAACCAGTGCTGCCACTGTCCTTCAGCCAAGCACAGATGTTATACGTTTGACAATTTAAACCTGAATATTTTGTCTCCTATCTTGTTTCTTCTTAGTAAATTAAGGCTAGCTTAACTTTAAGTCTCTGAGAAATAATGAAAGTTTTGTATTTTTTTTTTGAGAAATAAAGCAAAAGGATAGCAAGTTTGCTTGAGGGCATTTGTGAATACCTTCAACAGGAACTTAATTTTGGAATGAATGTGCTATACTTAAGCAGAACTCCAATGAAAATAGGTGTGCCGTGATTCTGGATGTTTACAAAAGAACATTCTGCACACACAGGCTAGTGGTTTCAGACCTGGCACGTTTTATTTACATAGATCTTTTATGTCCTGGCATCTATCCTTATCTCTTTCTACTGACTTGATATGAAGTTGTTTCTCCCTTCCAGCTCGACATTACTGTTACTATTCCTGAGTGCTCTGCAATAGTGGGCCTGGTAGTTGAGAAGAAGTTGCAGGAGAATTTAGTAGTCAGAGATAATTATTTATTCTTTTGTCATACCCCATCTGCCCTCAGTTCATATGCCTACATTTTAAATACCACCATCCTTCATCAATTAGCCCCTTGGGGCACCTGTCAGGAGCTTTATCCATTGGGCAGAATGCATCTGGATCTATTTAAAAAGGAGAGTTTGATCCACCCTATTTCTCAGTGATGTGGCTATCATTGTACTTCAAAAACTGTGGTTCATAACCCATGATAACTGAATGTAGGGTTTGTTTTAAAAAAAATGCGTGATTTATTATCAGTAAGTAGTTGCTTTAGATACCTATTTTACATACCTGAGGTCGTGTTTAACATTTCTTGGGATATAGTAAGGAAGCAACAAATTCTCAATGGCAGCAGAAATTGAAAAATCTGTAGGGTGAAAAGGGAAAGAGGATAAGGTTAAGGATACTGGAACATGGTGGAGGGAAGATGACACTAGAGTGGAGGATGTGGTGTTGGAATATTTTTGGCATGAAAATCTGTCATTATCAATATTGTAAATTACTGTGCCTAAAATAAAATAAAAAATATATAATGCTTGGGAAGAAAAAAGAGCCATAATAAAAAAAGTTTAAGAAGCTATGATCTATAGAATGGCCATACATTATTCATCTGCTACTGACTTGCATGTTCTGTCTTGCTCTCTCTTTTAGATTTGCTGCTTACGTGCAACTATAGCTTAGTTTTAATTTACACAAAATTCCCTTTCATGGAATCAACTGTCCTCCCAACAGCCTCATTATAGAGATATATAACCAGTGCTCACAGATGAGAAAATGAAATTTTGAGAAACTAATTCATTTGTGTAAGGTCTGGTAATATGTACTAAAGTGAGGCCTTCAAAGTTCACTTGTTTCTCTCAACTGTGGTTACTTCATTTTTTCATGTCTCTTACTTTTTGTTTTTCAAATATCAGCTTCCTTCCTTGAAATATACTTTCTCTTTGCAAGAAGAAAAGGTATAACTCCCCAATATTTTTAACAACCTTTCTCTTATTATCATCATTATTTTTTACCCTTACTGTATTTCCAATAGCATGAGTATGTTAATCTTGAAAATGCCCAATAAAAGGTTTGTTGAATCAGAGGAATTATTAAGGTAGAGATTCAGGTTCTGTGGCCATGATCCTTTCTAGATTATTTCCTCTGAGGAGCATTTCCTAAACATTGTCCTATTGTATTCTTTAATACCATTATGAGTTGAGTTATGTTATCATTTCTCTTGTAGAAGTGAGGAAGCCAACACTCATAGTCTTTACTCACAGGGACCAAGGATCTTTAGACATAGAGTTTAAGGTCATTCACTTCTTTTGGTTAAAATCTGGGAAACTGATCCTAGAATGGGATTCCACAGTGCGTGACATCCAGCTGCTTTGATGTACCTGATCATCTCCTGGCCTCCAATCACTGACTCATTCACTCTACCAAAGTCATGTCCCTTAATAACCTGGCTCCTCATAGTGCTCATTTGCCCTGTATGATTTTTATCACCTATCAGTGAGTACATTCTGTCTCTTTAGGCTATGCAAATCCTCTCAACAGTGTGGTCACACCTTAATTTTCTTGTCTTGTTTTTCCACTTTCCTACTTGATTCCCAGTATTTCAGCAACTTTAGGCTATTTGCATTCCTTCATCATAACCTCTCACCACTAAGCTGTCCCCTACATGGAACATTCTTCCTCTAATAGTCACCATTTGTGTTTCACCTTTCTTGAAAGGTTGAGCTCACTTCTTAATTCTAGATACTCCCCATGAACAACATCTGTTCTCTACCTATTTTGTGTTTGTTTCTTTACCATAATTTATGTTTGTTTCTGGGTGAGTGATTCCTGGACAGAGTTATCTTATAACTTTTCTCTGCTTTGGGTTTCTATCTTCAGTGATAGATGATGGGAATGCTGCACTTGTAAAGGGGGGCTGTTTTTTTTTTTATGATTGAAACCCAACTACAATCATATTTGTAATCACAGTGTTTAAATAAAAGATATTATTAAAAATAATATTTAACAGGACACCTTTATTTTTGTTCACTAAATATAGCCGTCCCTTTCTTTCTCTCAGGACTCAACTTCTTGAGTCCAATTCTACTTCCCTGTTTAAACCATTTACCTCTCCTTCCCTTTCCTTGAGATTTAAAAAATATTTTTTAGCCCCCACTGTGAGAGATTCTGTCCTGTGGCCAGTGACCACATGTAGCAGTTGGACCAACTCTCTCTCCCCATGGCCTCTGAGTTGAAAATGCTGGAGTGAACAAGATTTCCACTACCAAGTTTCAGGACTGTGATGGAGAGACATGTCTGACAAGAATCTCATTTATTCATTCTTCAAGTGTTCACCACTTCATTCAATCATTCATTCACATAACAAGCATTATTAAATGCTAGCTCTGTGCTAGAAATACCATGGAAGCCTTGCTAAGAGACATTCAGACTGTTTTGACAGTGATCCAGAGTAAACAATATATTTTTGCATGCAATCTTAAAAGAAAATAACTAATTTTACCTACAATACTGAAATTAAGCTTCAAGAATACTACTTTTCTATATGATATGAATCTTTGCAATTTTATTCTTTTCTTTCTTTTTCATGAAAATTAAACTGGGATAGACCCACCAAATTGGATTCCTGTATTTTGACTCATAATTGAAAAAGCAATGCTTCAGAGGATGGGAAATTGTATTTTTGTGCAATTATATTTTCTTGTTATCCCAGTACTGCTCTTATACATCACCACTAGAGCATACATTAAGAAATTCTTGTGGTCAGTCTTGGGAAAACAACAATTATGCACAACATTTGGGTGGGGGAGAAAACACTTTCAACGTTTTAAATACCTAACTTAACAAACAATGTATACAAAATATTCTGCCTCTAAAAGAGTAAAAGGTTTGACATGTTACCCAAGCAATTATATGACATGCGTCTTTTCTAAATTTTGAACTCTAAGTTTAAATTCATTTTTTTAATTGCTTTATTTAAGCCCCTAATTATAATTGTTCATTGTTGGGTTTAAGACATACAGTGTACATCATCCTTCACCAGTGCACCCTTCCTGTCACTGCCATTGATGTCTCCTGTTTCCTCCCACCCTCCAATCCCCCACTCCTGCCTTGCTTTAGGTCAGACAAATTGCCTCCTTTTGACATTGCAGTTTGCATTATTGTTAATGGAGAAGTGCCTTGCTGTTTTTCCACTTTCATCACTGAGTTCTTGTCCAGAGCAATCAGTTTCTACTATCATTGTCTAAGTGGATCCTTCTCTACTCTAGCTACATTCATCGCTCTTTGTGGTGAGCTTTCTACCTTGGGCTGAACCTCCTGACCTCTGATTCTATTGTCTCTAGGTATTATTACCATACAATCTCTTGTTTTTCTTATATCCCACAAATGGGTGAGATTATTCTATGTTTATTCCTTTCCCTCTGACTTATTTCACGTAAGTCTCCATGTCCATCTACATATAAGTAAATTTCATGCCTTATTTTTACTAATGGCTGCAGAGTATTCCATTATGTAGATGTATCAGTTTTTTTAAAACCACTCATATTTTGTCAATACCTGGGTTGTTTCCAGATTCTAGGCATTGTATATAGTGCTTTGCTGAACAAAGGCATGGAGAGGACATTTTTGTATTGCTAACTTATTTTTCTGTGATGTACTGATTAGATAAAATCCCCCAGATTTACTTAAGGAATTTTTCTAGTTTTATATTTCAGTGAACTCTATCCCAGCTCTCTTTAAGAATGCTATCCTTTTGGGCTAGAGTTGTATAGTATACTGAGTAGGGCACTTACCTTGCATGAGGTCTCTCTGGTTTGATCCCTGGTCCTCTGAGCCAGCCAGGAGTGATATGTGAGTGAAGAGTCAGCATAAATCCTGAGGACTGTAGGGTATGGCCCCCAAACAAACAAAAATGCTATACTTTCAAACACATTATTTTTTGAATGTCCATATTAACATTTTTAATTTTAATCTTGATTTTATTCATTAGAAGAAGAGTTTTTGGATGTTAGTGGAGGATCATAAAGTAGAAGTTAACTTGGGGACAAATAGCTTATATTGTATAGCTAGACTTTGCAGGAGGATCATTTGAAAATTTTTGGAGAATTTTTTGTGCCAGGTCTGGATGATCAGGAGTTAACTTTTGGCTCTGCATTCAGGAATTTCTCCTGGCTGTGCACAGAAAACCATAATGGTACTGGGATGGAACCTGGATCTGCCATGTATAAGGCATATGGACTACCCGTTGTACTCATTCTGGCTCTGAGTCATTTGAATTTTAAGGTAGTAGATAGTGAGTTGGTGCTGTAAATTTACAATTCAGTTTGTTTAATGCCATTTGGATCACTCCCCCATCCCACACATCTACACCATTGATGACTTTAGGGCAACTCTACTTACCTTTTGTGTGGGCTGCTTTTAAACTTTGCATGTGATATTAAATACATTCACTTCATTAATAGAAATATTTGGTGCCATTATGATTACATCTGTCTGATAACTTTTTGCTGAGAGACCTTTACATGGTTTTTCTTTTATATTTTAATAAGGAGACACTGGTGTTTCATATCTGTCAAATGGCCAGTGTTGGCTGCATGTCTTAGGAAGCAGGGATAGATGCTTGACTCTTTGATTAATCCCTTTTGCCTAGTTCTTTTCAATCTGTAATGATGCTTTTGCATATTTGAGGTTTCCTTATTTTTCAAATGTTTGTTAAAATAAAATAGGACCAGGAATGATAGTTTTAGGAAAGTTCTGTGTGCTCAGAATTTCATTGAGGATATTAAATAAAATAACAACTATTTTTTTTATTAATGATGAATAAGTACTATTGTTTTTTGTAGGCAGGGGATCTCTCCCTAGGCTCAATAGTGGTCTCTTGTGTTTTAGGTAAAATGTTACCCAAGAATACAAGACTAATCACACTTATAAGAGACTATGGAAAATATGAGATACTCAAGTGGAAAGCTGCTAGGTTGAAGGGAGTCTGGGAACTGACACCATCACGCTATACTGTTTTGTTGGCTACTTACTGGCTTTTAAGGAAAGGGTTGGCCTTCTGGGTTGATTTGAGTCTAATCTGCTAAATCTGTGGCCATATCTCTGTCCTGGAGATGTGAGAGCAGATCTCTGACAAGTTTGTTGGATGCTGGATCCTTCTCCAAATTTCCTTCTAGTTTCCACCAAAGATTCCTGTAAACAGAACACTCTGTTGCTGGGGGTACTGGGGAATGCATAAATGTTTACTTTCTTTTCTGGGTAACTTTGGCAGGCTTTTATTAGCTTCAAGCTCAGCATGGAGGAAGCAAGTGTCTCCCTGATGTCAATCTCAGGCTCTGGCTCCCTCATCAATTTGTTTGATTGTGTGTGAACTGGGCAACACCTAAATCTCCAGCTGTTGCCTCTGTCTCTCCAGTCAGTCTGTCCAGTCTTTGCTCACCTGTGTGAGAAATTTGGTGGTGGCCATAGGGCACAGGCTAGTGCAGGAGGTACGGTGGGAGTGACTCTCCTTTGGAGAGTTGTACATTTATTCTGGACCTGCTTTTCCAAATACCAGGAATATGTTCATGGTGTCCTTTGTTTCTTTCAAAACCCAACTTTTAAAACCAAACTGGAAGACTTACTTTTTTTATACTCACCTAAAATTCTTTCCTTCAGTTTCATTGTTAGTCAAAAATACCCCATATTCCCCCCCCCCAAAATAGCAATTGGTACAAGCCTCCCTTCCCTTCCCTTCCTTTCCCTTCTCTTCCCTTCCCTTGCAGTCCTCTAAGCTTACTGTTGACTTTGTGATCAAGGGTTACTTTTGGCAATGCTCAGGGGACAATATGTGGTGCTGAGGATTGAACTGGAGGCAAGCACATGCAAGGCAAGCTCCTTAATCTATGTACTTTCTCTTCAGACCTTTTCCTCACTCACTCCCTCCCTTCCTCCCTTCCTCCCTTCCTTCCTTCCTCCCTTCCTTCCTTCCTTCCTTCCTTCCTTCCTTCCTTCCTTCCTTCCTTCCTTCCTTCCTTCCTTCCTTCCTTCCTCCCTTCTTCCCTCCCTCCCTTCCTCCTTCCCTCCCTCCCTTCCTTCCTGTCTTCCTTCCTCCCTTCCTTCCTGTCTTCCTTCCTCCCTCCCTTCCTTGCTCTCTTCCTCCTCCCTTCCTTTCTTCCTCCTCCCTTCCTTTCTTCCTCCTCCCTTCCTTCCTATCTCCCTCCCTCCCTCCCTCCCTCCCTCCCTTCCTTCCTTCCTTCCTTTCTCCCTTCCTTCCTTCCTCCCTTCCTTCCTTCCTCCCTCCCTCCCTTCCTTCCTCCCTCCCTCCCTTCCTTCTTCTCTCCCTCCCTCCCTTCCTTTTCTTTCTTTCTTTCTTTCTCTTTCTTTCTTTTCTTTCTTTCTTTCTTTCTTTCTTCTTTCTTTCTTCTTTCTTTCTTTCTTTCTTTCTTTCTTTCTTCTTTCTTTCTTCTTCTTCTTTCCTTCCTTCCTTCCTTCCTTCCTTCCTTCCTTCCTTTCTTCTTTCCTTCCTTCCTTCCTTCCTTTCCTTTCCTTCCTTTCCTTTCTTTCTTTCCTTTCTTCTTTCTTCTTTCTTTCTTTCTTTCTTTTCTTTCTTTCTTTCTTTCTTTCTTTCTTTCTTTCTTTCTTTCTTTCTTTCTTTCTTTCTTTCTTTCTTTCTTTCTTTCTTTCTCTTCTTTCTTTCTTTCTTTCTTTCTTTCTTTCTTTCTT
Organism: Suncus etruscus; assembly: GCF_024139225.1. NCBI lineage: Eukaryota > Metazoa > Chordata > Mammalia > Eulipotyphla > Soricidae > Suncus > Suncus etruscus. The sequence goes on along the minus strand of NC_064863.1, from coordinate 71,026,145 downwards.
TCTTTCTTTCTTTCTTTCTTTCTTTCTTTCTTTCTTTCTTTCTCTCTTTCTTTCTTTCTTTCTTTCTTTCTTTCTTTCTTTCTTATCTTATCCTTTCTTTCTTTCTTTCTTTCTTTCTTCTTTACTTTCTTTTCTTTCTTTCTTTCTTTCTTTCTTTCTTTCTTTCTTCTTTCTTTCTTCTTTCTTCTTTCTTTCTTTTCTTCTTCTTTCTTTCTTTCTTCTTTACCCCTTTCTTTCTTTCTTTCTTTCTCTTTCTCTCTTTCTCTCTTTCTTTCTTTCTTTCGTTCTTTCTCTCTTTCTCTCTCTTTCTTTCTTTCTTTCTTTCTTTCTTTCTTTCTTTCTTTCTTTCTTTCTTTCCTTCCTTCCTTCCTTCCTTGCTTTCTTTCTTTCTTTCTTTTTCTTTCTTTCTTTCTTTCTTTCTTTTCTTTCTTCTATTCTTCTTTCTATCTTTCTTTTCCTTCCTTCTTCCTTCTTCCTTCCTTCCTTCCTTCCTTCCTTCCTTCCTTCCTTCCTTCCTTCCTTCCTTCCTTCCTTCCTTCCTTCCTTCCTTCCTTCCTTCCTTCTTCCTTCCTTCCTTCCTTTCTTTTCTTTTCTTTTTGATTTATTTGATCTGACAGTTATTGTCTACCGTGACCAAGGAGCAGTTGGGCATGTCAGGTATTTCATTCACTTTTCCTGAGTATGCTGCTAAAATATGATAATGCCTTTCATTAACATTTTTCTATCTGTGTAACTTTTTATTTCTGGAGGCTCAAGATTCTAAATTCCACCTAGTTTTTTAAAAGTAGATTTTAGTAAGTGTCTCACCCTGCTTAGATAACTTTGTACCCTGCCATTGATTTTCCTCAAGAATATTTGGTGTCAGATACAAAATATTGCCCTCAAGCCTTTGCTTATATGACTTGACTGATAATATAGTTCCATACTCTTACTTTTTATCCTTCTGAATGAAAGCTGCCTAATTCCCAGGGCCATAATAAAGGTCCACACCTTCATGGACCCTTTCCTATGTACATTTTTATTGGGTCTAAGAATTTACAGAATGAAAAATCAGAAACTTAGTTTTCAATGCTTCCCTTTCCCCCTCCCTAACTTCCTAGCTATATAACTTTAATGAAGTAAATTATTTTGTGTGTCACATATATTTTCTGTCAAATAATAAGAACAGTAGTAGTACTAGTACAATCTCTTGGAGTTGTGAAGATGCCAATTATAATTTAATTAATATACTTGAGAAGCATGAGGGCTAGCATGATATACATTGGGTAGGGAGCTGGCTTTTTATGCATCAGACCCAGGTATCCCATATGGTCTTCTAAGCACTATTAGTAATAATTTCTGAGTGTAGAGCCAAAGTAATCCTGAGCATTTTCAGATGTGCTCTCCCCCAAAATTAAAAACATTGGACATATTGTATCAAATTTGCTCATTGACTAATAAATGTCAGTGTCTTAAACTTTCATCTTCATCTCCATGCTCTACTTGTTCTCTCTTTTTTAAAATGTATTAGAACATAACTTATACTTTTGTGAAATGTTCAAGTGCTTAGCTCAACAGGTGTTCAATCAATGCTTATTAACTTTGAAAACATGCTTTGTGCTGGTTTAGCAAAATCTAGAAATCGATTTATTTCTGGATGTATTTAATTCTATGTCATGAAAATATGACAGGCACTGTCCTTCAGTGATTTGCTCCCTGATCTACTGTATGTAGTAAGTGCTTATGCAGGCTGAAACAGTACAAATGATGATAATACACTGTTAAATACAACTCTGGAACAAATACTTACTGAAAAAAGTGCCGATTATTAGTGCCAATTAAATGAGGTTCAGCCATAGATTGGACTGTAATTAACCAAGTAGTGTCTATATTTCAATTGATTTGCCAAGCTTATTTAAAATCAAGTGAGGGCAAGAAAGCTCTATGGGCAGAATGCATGCTCTACATGTGGGAGAGATTTATAGTCACTTGATAGTCACCCTGAACACAGAGCTGGGAGTACACTCTGAGCTGCATATGTGTCCCCCCCCCCAGTCAACTAAGCAAGTTAAGTGAGGTGAATTTCTTCCATAAATTAACATTTTAATAATTATATATATATATATATATATTGCTCATCACACCTGGTGCTGCGCAGGGCTTATTCCTGAATCTGTCTTCAGGTATCACTCTTGGCAGGTCTTGGGGGAACCTCTGGGTGCAAGGGATTGAACCCAGGTCAAAGGCAAGTGCCCTATGTAAAAAACTGTCTCTCTGGTCCCTAAACATTAGATATTTTTTATTGTATGCTTTGGGTAGAGGATTCTGAAGTTAGGTATTTTAGTCTAAAATTAATTGGTCCCATAGAATACTTCCCCACATAAACTTACTTTATTTCCAGTGGGGAGAGGAGAACTAATATTTTATGTTCTTGGAAACTCAAAACTGAGAAATCTTCCTAAAAATGTGCAATATGCTGTTCTGTGGACTGTTTGTATTTGAGTGGGAGTCCAGTGAAGGGTACATTTGGGGTTAAAAGCTGGAGTCCCAAAGGCTGCACCAGGAAGGTTGAGCTCTTGTTTGGAACTTGGCTCAAAGCCTCACTGACCAATGCTGTTGTGGTGAATAGTCTTACTTCTCTGAGTGTCAGTTTTCATAGCTCTAAAATGAAAGTTTCAACTTTACTCACAGAAATAATGTAAGGTTGTAGAGTACAGATATGTGTGAGAGCTCTTTATATAATATCAAGCATCAAACAAATGTGAATTGCTGATACTGATACTGGCTAATACTGAAGTGAAGGAACAGATGTTTGAGGTGTGGACTTGGCATCCAGGACCTGTAAAACCCTGCTAGCAATGGGATGATTGGGGATATTTAAAAGAAAAAAAAAGGAGTAAAAAGAAATGCTTATATCTGAAGGGAGAGAAAGAAGAAAATTTGAAACAGTTGGAATTTCCAGTGAGAGCTTTAATTCATGGAAATTCTTTGTGTCTAAGATTTACTTAGGCAATAACACACTTTTAGAGAACTAAACTTGAGCTAGGTTTGGTTGTTTAGAGAGTGCTTGTGGATATCAATGGCAGAAGGCCAATTGCAAACAGGGTCTGGGAAGCAGGCCTAGAAAGAGGGTCTGTGAGTATAAAGTTATAGACTATAGAAATCAATAGGTTTTGCTTGAGCTCTCTTCCCATTCTCAGTCTCCTCCTAAGCCTTGTTTTTAATGCTGGAAAAATAATTTCACTTGGATGACTCAGCAAGCCTACTATAGGTGCTCTTATAGAAACTGACTGAACACAAAGGAGGGAACCTGTTCAGTGCCAGGGAACTTTGGTGGCTTAGGCAGATTTGGCTGCCTCAGCTCAGGGCCTGCTTCAGCTGCTTTCAGACCTCACAGGGTGTAATTGCTCCCATAGAACATTGAGGAAAATTCATCTTGCTTTGACATCATACATGCCATCAAAGGTGGTGCAAAGCTTTGTGACTAGCAAAATTAGGATGAAAGTAATAAGGTAAAGTCATTTGTCCTCAAAATGAGTTATATAAAATCATTCCATAGTTCGGAGATGTAGTACAGGAAGTAAGACACTTGCCTTATAACTCTAGTTCTAAATCCTAGCCCCACATATATGGCTCACCTAAGCACTATCACAGGAGCACAGAGAAAGGAATAAATAGACCTTGAGAACCAATGGGTGGTTCTGTCCTCTCCTCCCACCCCCAGCCCAAACTGTAACTCATGTTACTGTTTTTTCCTTCTTTCCTATTTTGTTTTTGAACCAGGATAGGTTTTTGGTGGAATTTATCCTCTTCAAGTTAATTTTTCTTTTTAGCTAAACAAATTTATTCTTAATGTTATTTTTTTTTTTAATTTTTGGGCCACACCTAGTGATGCTCAGTGTTACTCCTGGCTATGCACTCAGAAATCACTCCTGGCTTAAGGGACCATTTGGGACACCAGGGGATTAAACCACGTTCATTCCTAGGTCAGCCTCATGCAAGGCAAATGCCATACTGCTGTGCCACCGCTCTGGCCCCTTAATGTTATTTTTAATTAAATGTCATGCATGTTAACATATATTATGTGCATGTTAGGAGAAAGTGGAGTAGTTGGGAAGGGGAACCCATCCAGAGACACATACAGAGAAATTTGCCTCTGGAACAAACACGGTCATTGAACGGCATCATGATCAGTGGATAATATGAATTCAGAAATCTCATGTATTTTTTTGTGTGTGTGGTGGTGGAGACGGACCCTCTTAAGTGGTTGTAAGATGGTTAATATCTTTAATACTAGATATTTAATACTGAGGATACAGTACTACTCACCCTGTTGTTGCTCAGAGACCTCTATGTATCCTGAAATTGTGCAGGGATGTAGCGCTGGGATTGAACTCAGGTTGCCTGAATACAAGGCAGGTACTTTAACTTCTATACTATTCCTCTAGCTTGATTATCAGCTTTCCTCTAAGATTTTAAATATGCTTTATATACAAGAGGTCAAGTACATAGGCATTTCTCTCAGGTTAACCTATTGAACATATTAACATACTCAATTTGAGTTCCTATTTCTCTTCTCCAACTTAGGGATGTTCTTTCTAAGAATCTGTGCCATAGCTATGTACATTTTTTTTTCATTTCACTATGCAAATGAAAATGTATTTCATTTGGTCTCTTGTATAAAGAAATAGTGCATCTAAATTCATAGGCCAGAAAGAAATATTGGAAAGCAGCCATTCAGGCCCTGGGGACCCCCCCAAATTATTCTCTACCTTATGGACTGTCCAGATTGTCTGTGTGGCTGAGGAAGAGGGATTTAGGAAATAAAATTTTCTTGTTCCCAGATGCTGTGAGTCAGATGGCTGAGTGAGGACCCAGATGCCTACTGTGATTTTGGGGAGTCTATTTTCTCAGTGCCAGGTTTGAGTGTTCAAGCAGCTGCCCACACCCTTTGTGACTCCTAGATAATACTACTCCCCTTCTTTGCACGTTGTGTGGTTGTCTCTTCTATGTGAATATTTCCTTTATAAGTGAAGGAACTTTTCTTGACTTGTCTTAAATTGAAATGACTTGGAGTTGCATTGAATTAGAATGACTAACAAATATGCCCTTGCTTTGCAGAGATGATAGGCAATAATTATTATTAACAATTCTTTAGAATTTGCAAAAATCCCTACATATATTTTATGACAGTGGAGAATATTTAACTTCATCTACAATAAAAACAATTAGGGAATGAAAATTTAAAAGTAATAACTATTAGCAAAAACTTGCCTCTAAAATAATTTATCATTCTTTTCATAAATATGCCTTGTTCCTTAATAAAATAAGAAAGGTAGCAATAGAAATACACTACCAATTAAAATAGTTAATATGAAATTCTTTGAAAATAAATATATACAAATCATAAGGTATATCTTACTTTAAATGCTGCTTAGAGGGGCCGGAAAGGTGGTGCTACGTTTTGAACTATCCTAATAATGAGAATGTACGAGGGAAATAGAAAGCCTGTCTAGAGTACAGACGAGGATTGGGTAGGGAGGAGGGAGATTTGGGACATTGGTGATGGGAATGTTGCACTGGTGATGGGTGGTGTTCTTTACATGACTGAAACCCAAACACAATCATGTATGTAATAAAGTTGTTTAAATAAAAAAAAAAAGGTGTCTGCCTTGCAAGCACTAGCGAAGGACGGACCGCAGTTTGATCCCCCCAGAGTCCCATATTGTCCTCCCAAGCCAGGGGCGATTTCTGAGCGCATAGTCAGGAGTAACCCCTGAGTGTCAAACGGGTGTGGCCCAAAAACAAAAAAAAATGTTGTTTAGGGGCTGGGAAGGTGGCGCTAGAGTTAAGGTGTCTGCCTTGCAAGCGCTAGTATAGGATGGACCACGGTTCGATCCCCTGGCGTCCCATATGGTCCCCCCAAGCCAGGAGCGATTTCTGAGCGCGTAGCCAGGAGTAACCCCTGAGCGTCAAACGGGTGTGGCCCAAAAACCAAAGGAAAAAAATGTTGTTTAGAACAATGCAGAATATACATAAATAGTCTTATAAAAATGAATGTCTACTGTGAGCAGAACTTTTCCAGGGACCATAAAGAAAGACTTTATCCTAGGCATCATTGTAGGATCTGTACAAAATCCAAGATTTCTAACTACAGAAGACTGACTTTGACAACTGCAACAAAGCCGAACTTTACCTGGGGTCATAAAGAGAAAATGGGGTTGGATAACGAACATGCCCAGAGCCTCTATCTAGTTGGTCTTTTGACAGTATGCTTCATGGGTGGAGACACCCTGTCTCATATTTCTATGTCTTCCTACAAATTGAGAAAAAAAAGTGGTTGGGGCACAGGGACCAAGTGGTCTCAGGAGCATTGAGTGGGGAAAAAAAAGTCAGATCTAAATACCCAAACCAAAGTCAATGACAATAGAATCAAGATACCCAAACTATAACAAGCTAAACACAAAATGGACCTGTTACACTAGTAATCCTAGGGCTAAGGTTTGAGGTATGGGATACATGCAGGAACAATGGTGAATGGAGGTCAACACTGGTGGTGGGAATGGCTTTAATTCACTGTCACTAAATGCCTGAAATACAACTGTGAAAGACTTGTAACTCACAATGGTCTCAATAAAATTTTTTTTAAAAAATAAAAGTTATATTATAGTAAAGTTAACTTCTTATTCAGCTGACCTTGCAGATGATATGGTAACAAACATAGTGAAAAGGATAATTTATTTACAAATACTTTTTAACCCATTTTTATCTCACATAATTTGCATAAATCTCTTCTGCCATTTCTATCTGCCTCTATCTCTCCTCATGCTCCTAATATCACTATTGGGAATCCCCAAACAATGCATTACAGAAAAAATATGTCTCTCTGAAGACTGTTCCTAAGGTATGACATGTTGGGATAATTTTCTGTGACTCAGAGGATGGATGAAAGTTTATTGTCAATGGAATAGAATCATCAACAAGTTGGTGCTAAGCTCTTTACAGATTCTGTAGCCCAGGGACCAGACTTAACAGTTTTGGAGGCATTTTATCCCCATTTGACAGATTTAGAAGCAGAGGCTCAAAGTGTGAACATGCCAGTATAGCTACAGCTGGAGAGTAAAACAGAGCACTTGAGCTCTAGGTCTTCCTTACCCAAGTTGCATACTTTTTCCATGTTAATCTGATGCCCAGTATTTTATGCCCCAATAAAGGCGTATAAACATTTTGGTGTTGGTGATGACTCTATGAGTACAAGGTAAAAAGGCATGGTACTTCCTACTCCCTGTGTCTTCAAGGATCCAAGATGCCCCATGAATAATTGTCTCTTAAATCTTAAGTCTCTTAAATCTTTTTTTGTTTGTTTTTGGGCCATATCCGGTGGGGCTCATGGGTTACTCCTGGCTCTGCACTCAGAAATCACTCCTCGCAGGCTCGGGGGACCATATGAGATGATGGGGATAGAATCTGAATCCATTCTGGATTTGCCAAGTGCAAGGCAAACACCTTACCACTGTGTTATCGCTCCGGTCCCAAAATCTCTTAAATCTTAACTCTATTACTTACTTGTGTGACTTAACTTCTCTGTGCTTCAAAGTCTTTATCACAAAATCAGGATAGTGGTTTTGAATGAGGATTAAATGAGACAATATATGTAAAGTGTTAACCACTATGTTTAATATTGACACCAGATGTTATTGTTCTTTTTTTATTTCCACTTCATGGTTGGACTTGATTTACATATATATTTTGTATTTATAATTTCCTTCTATTCAAAGGTTGTGACATGCAACAGAATGGGACAGGTCTAAGAGAAGATACCTGTCATATGCTTTATCCATGGTCTCTATAAAAACAAGTTAGATGTCATCTAGCACCAGATTCAATTATTTCCTCCCTGGGTACATAGACAAATGTTTAATTTTCTTTCTGAAGTCTCTTTCCTATCATAAACTGTGCCTGTCAAACACTATTTCTAGAATATGTATTTAATCATATTTTGTATCTTATTTATGAGTTTTGGTGCTGTCATGGTTTACCTCTGTTTACTCAAGGAGTTGAAGTATAATAGAAAATCATAGTGCTATTTTAGGGGAAGTATTTTTTTGGAGTTCTTCATCATACTTCCAAGTGTTGTATAGCAACACAAAATATTTTCCAAAGGATTTGATTTCAGAAAAAAATTCTGCTTTTTTGGCTGGAGAAATAATAAGGGAAGGTGTTAGCCTTGCATATAGATGACCTGGGTTTGATATCCTGAGTCCCATAAGGAATGATCCCTAAGTACAGCATCAGTAGCAAGCTCTGAGCATTCCTGGATGGGCCCATCCAAGTCTTTCATAAAGAAAAATTCTTCTTTCTCAGGTTGATAACATAAATAAACAGAAATGTTCAATTTTGTCTTATCACTTCCCCCCTGCAAAAAAAAAAAGCATTGAGTTAAAGTGTTTTAGAAAGTGGAGTTGACTGAGATTATATCAGATACAAAACCTTAAAAATTATCTACATATTTCTGTTTGTATTTGGCCACACCTGGTAGTACTCAAGGACTATTTCTGACTATGTGATTTGGATCACTCCTGCTGTGCCAGGGGACCATATGTGGTACTGGGGATCAAGCTCACAAGCACCTTGCTTCCATATTATGTCCTTGGCCCCTATATGTTTTTGAGGTGACTAGCAAAACATTCTTACAATAAATTTATTGAATTTTATGATTTTTGTTTTGTAAGGGTTTAGACCAGTTACCTCTTCATTTGTAAAATGCTCTACATAAAAATGATTTGTTGGGCTGTTGTGCAGAAATATGGTATGACAGAACTAATAAGTGTTTTTCCCCCTACTCTGTAGATGTGCTCCTTATCTTTTCTAGGCCAGTTCTTTAATTTAAAACCTTTTCTGTAATTTATTATTATTATTATTATTATTACTATTATTAGTTTTAGGGCCACACCTGGTGATGCTCTGGGGTTAATTTTTGCTATGCACTCAGAAATTGCTCCTGGCTTGGGGGACCATATGGGACGCCAGGGGATCGAACCATGGTCTGTCCTAGGATAGCACGAGCAAGGCAGACTCCTTACCACATGTGCTACTGCTGTGGCCCCTGTAATTTAGTTTTATTCTCTTATCCCCTACAACATTTCAGACTTGTCTTTACTCCAACATGGCTATGTGTGCACAGCCCATTAAAGAGTTAATAATGCTGATATCCAACCTTCTGGTTTGTTGGAGCTACTTAATCAGAGAAATCGTTGGAGCTCTTCTTGTGCAACGCATTGATGTTCAAAGCAACTAATTAGAGAGTGTGAGTATAGGAAATCAATCTTTACTAACATTGGTGTTTCTTCCAATTTAAGCAATTGGCTTGCTTATATTCTTTGTGAAACCTGTTGAGATCTAAAATTACACCATATGATTACATTAGAGGGTTCCAATAGGTATTGGTGTTAATGTAAAGATTATTTTAATATTACTACACAGTCAGAATTTGGAAGAAATCCAGCACCTTGTAAGAGGCAAGCATTTATGATTATATTAGAGGGTTCCAATAGGTATTGGTGTTAATATAAAGATTATTTTAATATTAATACATAGTCAGAATTTGGAAGAAATTCAGCACCTTGTAAGAGGCAAGCATTGTGCACTCCTGACACCTTTAAAGATGTTTCAGGCAAATGAGACCTTTGTATAACTCTTTAAAACCTAGTTTACACAGAGGGAAGAGAAAGTGTTTTGTTTCGTGTTTCCAGTTTCTACACTCTGGTTTCCAGGAAGCCTGCCTGTATGAAATACAATTGCAAGGTATCCATGAGCTGGCTGAGTCCTTTTACTTCAGGCAACATCTGTGCAATTTGCTACAGATTTATTCACTACTCACAGCCACTCTGTTTTCAACTTTCTGAGACTTTTCCTTCTTTTGCCACTTTATAGAGTTGATTAATCATGATTATTATTGTTGTTGACTTTTTGTTACACCCTTCTTGTATCTTTGTAAATGGTTCAAGTTTTACTAATTGCTGAAATTACTCTATTTGAACATATCATGCTTCCTACTGGAACCTGTAGATAGAGGAACAAAGAAAAACAATTCCTCCTTGAAAGGCTGAGTGACCATCTGAATTTGTAGAAAAACGTTTAAAACAGTCTCTGCTAATTCATACGTTATATGCCTTAGCTATTTGGGTAAAAGTAGATAACTTCACAGAATGTAGTATATTGACGTACTTAGTGTTGGTCGTGATGTGTGGTTCAATGGAATTTGAGTTGATTGATATTATTAATATTCTTACATGCTACTGTCTAAAAAGTAGAGCACTCAGAGATGGAGTTGATTGAGTTCATATTGAGCTTTTATTCATTCATTCATTTATTTATTTATGTGTTTGTTTGTTTGGTTTTTGGGCCACATTTGGCGGTGCTCAGGAGTTACTCCTGACTCTGTGCTCAGAAATTGCTCCTGGCAGGCTCGGGGGGACCATATGGGGTGCCAGGAATCAAACCCAGGTATCCAGGGTTGGCTTTGTGCAAGGCAAATGCAAATCACTGTGCTATCTCTCTGACCCTCATATTGAGCTTCTTAACTTGTAGATTTGGAATCTGAATCACCTTCTTAAGGAAGGTTGCCTGGGGTCAGATGATTGGTATGTGAAAAGATTCTTGAACAATTCTTGTAAAGCTAGTGTTTTAGTCTTCCAATTTATAGATAGGCTTAAATTTAATTTCTTTTTTTTTTTTTGGTAAGTAAAATAATTTTTATTGAATAAAACTTGCTTAATTTTGAAAGATGTTAGGGGAGAGAAAGAGATGTACCTATTCAAGAGAAAACATGGGCTTCTCCAGAGTGAAAAACGCAACAAAACATTGGGACAAGCAAGGTATGTGCTCAAGGGAGAAAATTCCAAGTACACGGATTTTCTTTTAATTGCTCAACTTGCAGATAATTAGATGTACTTTAGTTGGTTTTAATTTTTTAATTAAGTGTGAGAAATTTTCACTTATAAATAAGTCTCCTGTCATATCAGCATAATTAAATAAAACACTGTTTTGAAAAGGTTAACACCATTTTAGGTTTTGTTTATTCAAAAGACATCTTTTTCTTTTTCTTTTCTTTTTTTTTTTGTTTTTCAGGCCACACCCATTTGATGCTCAGGGGTTACTCCTGGCTAAGCGCTCAGAAATTGCCCCTGGCTCGGGGGGACCATATGGGATGCTGGGGGATCGAACCAAGGTCCTTCCTTGGCTAGCGCTTGCAAGGCAGACACCTTACCTCTAGCGCCACCTCGCCGGCCCCCTTTTTTCTTTATCATACTTTAGAGTATGATTTATATTTGGGGCTAGAGAAGAAGAATAAAAATAATACCAAAACAATTCTAATCCTTGGATATTTAATATTAAAGGAGTTGTTTTTTAAGAAATTGGTTTTCCTCAATCTCATATCAGAAAAAAATTGATATATTTTTATTGTTATGTACTCTGAGAATTGAAGTAGTTGTTACATAGAACATTTCAGAGTTTTTACCCTTAAGATGATAACAATCAGGAACATGAGTTAGGAATATAAGTTAGAGATTATGTTCAAATTGAAAAATAAGCATGATACATTTTCTGCCAAAGTCAACAATTCGGAGCTCCTATAGGATAACAAATCTTTGATGGAAGTGTAAGCTTTTGAAGTGAAACATGAAAGCTAACATTTCTTTCATATCTCTTCAAGCCTTTGCATGATAGGTAGGGAAGATGGTAATTGCTCAGTAATTAAAAAATAAATAAAGTGAAATAACACTGGATTCTGCAGCATTTTAGAAATAAGGTATTCCAGCACATTTGTTATCTAGTCCTAGTTGCTAGGCTAGATGGCTCACACACTGGGAATATATAATGTGCATGGGTCTGATGCCTGCTTTTAAATTTAGGTTTACGTAAAGAAAAATTGGATCATCAGTTCAATATTATCTCCTTAAAAATAAAAAATAAAGCTGTCTAGGTAAACAAATCAGTGACAGAGTGACTTAAATCAGTTTTCCTATAAAACCATCAATTTTCTACACAAAAAATCTTGAAAATTAATAAATATGAGCTATGGATTGACTTTTTGCTTATTGAATTTTTCTGCTTGGTTACTGAACTATAAAAAATGACTCACCCCAGTTATCTGTGTTAGTTTTCCTTGCATTTTAAAACTGCACTAAAACTAGGGAGATGGTTCAAAGGACTGGAGTATGTGTTTTGCATATGGGAGGCCTGGGTTCAATCCTCACACCACTTAACCTGCTGAGCATCATCGGTGTGGTCCAAAAACAAAATAGAGTTGCTTTAAGATGGTCTTCTTGAATTCTGTTTTCCAATAATTACTCTACTGCTTGCATCTTTTAGAATATTGAGTTATCACTTTGCCTTTGTGTCCTAAGAATGTAATGCAGTTTCCTTCAAAACAAAATGAGTTCTCACTTAAAATTTGAGGTTAACTTAAGCTAATATGCATGTATATGGAAATGTAAGAAAATACTATGCCTGTAATGTTTAAGGAGTTACGTAAGTTTTATGGCTTTGGATTGCCTTGTGTGCTGTTAAGAAATATTATAATGTGTTATAATCTGGGGACTTGAGGAACAAAGTAATTGTACATGGATTCTGTCTTAATGTTCTTTGGCTGAAATTTCAAAGTTAAGATATCAGCAAGGGGACTTCTGAGAATTATGTTATGGGTGATTGTCCTTCCACTGTAACTTTACCTTGTCCTCTTTCTTTGCATCCTTGTTCTCATAATTAAAAATAAAAATTTAAAAAAAAACAAAAAAACAAAATGAGTTCTTATTTTTTAATATTAAGAATAATACATTTAAAAAACAAACTTCTATATTTATATTGTATAATGCCAGTTTTATTTATTTATTATTAAGTTTTTTTAAATTTTCTTCCATCTCTGGATGCTGATGGTTGCAAACAGACTTTCTGGTGGTGCTTTTACACATCTGACTATGGTGTAGAAATCTGCTTGTGATATCAGGGATTTCAGACAGCAGAGCTGCCAGGATTGACTTCAGTACATGGGAGTAGCACCAGGGGTTGGCATTGCCTCAAGCTTGCACAGCAAGTGCTTTGATTACTGAACTAGATATCTCCTAGGCCCTTAATTATCTTTTGAATGGTGGGACTATTAGGAAAATAGAACTGTTGAAAATATAATGGTCAACTGTATGCTAACATGGATGTAAAAATATTTTGATGATGTTTATTCCAAAAAGAAATTAAGACTCAAGTTGCACCATAATCCTCCTATATGTGTGTGACAAAGGGATTCATTGCTCTGTTATTGTTCACCCATCAAACTACTTCACTTCTTCATTTGACCTTAGGTAAGGAATTAAATATGATAAGTTTCAGGATTAATGTTGGACAATTAATATGAATGGATGATTTTGTGTGTGTGTGTGTGTCTTTTTTATCTTTCTTACTGTTTAAATGTTCAGAGCTAAGAAAACTTCCCTTTGCAAAAATGAGTATAAAGTTGTTTTTCAAAAGAGGTCTAAGCAAGTTTTTTTTTTTGCTAATTAGATCATATGTCTTTATTTCATCGAACAACTTTCCAAATAAGACTAATGCCAGGGACTGGAGCGGTGGCACAAGTGGTAGGGTGCTTGCCTTGCAGGCACTAACCTAAAATGGACCCTGGTTCGATCTCTTGGCATCCCATATAGTTCCCCAAGCCAGGAACAATTTTTGAGTACATAGCCAGGAGTAACCCTTAAGTGTCACCAGGTGTGGCCCCAAAACAAAAACAAACAAACAACAACAAAAAAGAACAGTAATGCCAAACAATGAGACACTGCTTACATCTTCACAAATGTTTTCTCAGCATTTCCAATATGGTTTTCTATGTAAACAATTATTACTCTAATATATAGATGCCTAAAACCCTACCATGCTCTTCCACCATCACCAAGGAAAATTGAAAAGAAATTCCACTTTTTGAATGTACAAATATTGCAATGGAAGGTATTTTTATTGCATCTTTCCCCCATTTTTGGTCCATAAAGCTTTTATATTTGTCTTTTTATCCTTAGTTTATTTGCTTTCATATATTGAAGATTATTTAATATGCTATGACTTTCTGGGGGTAAGCTTAAATCCTAAGATATTTTAAGATAACACTTACTGTACATTATAAGATTAATTATGAAAGCTTAAATTGTTTAAGTTTAAGGTTAGAAACTTAAAATTGATTAAACTATGTATCTTATGGTTAATATAATGGAGACTTTCTTTTTTGGATATGATTCACCATTCAAATTAATAGAAGCATAAAGTTAAAATAATTTTATTTTATTTATTTATTTATTTTGGGTTTTTGGCCACATCCAGTGATGCTCAGTGGGTAATCCTGGCTATATGCTCAGAAACCGCTCCTGGCTTGGGGGACCATATGGGATACCAGGGGATCGAATCATGGTCCGTCCTAGGCTAGCGCTGGTAAGGCAGACACCTTTCTGCTCCATGCCACTGCTCTGGACCCTAAAGTATTTTTAATATCTTCATTTAAATACCTTGATTACAAATATGATTGTACTTGGGTTTCAGTCATATAAAGAACACCCACCCTCACCAGTGCAACATTCCAATCACCAATGTCCCAAATCTCCCTCCCTCATCCCACCCCTGCCTGTATTTGAGACAGGCTTTCTACTTCCCTCATTCATTCACATTGTTATAATAGTTGTCAGTGTAGTTGTCAGTGTGGATGAGTGAGACTATTCTGTGTCTATCTCTCTCCCTCTGACTTATTTCACTCAGCATAATAGATTCCATGCACAGCCATGTATAGGAAAATTTCATAACTTCATCTCTCCTGACGGCTTCATAATATTCCATTGTGTATATGTACCACAGGTTGTTTTTAGCCATTTGTCGGTTGAAGGGCATCTTGGTAGTTTTCAGAGTCTGGCTATTGTAAATAGCGCTGCAATGAATATAGGTGTGAGGAAGGGATTTTTAAATTGTATTTTTGTGTTCTAGGGTATATCCCTAGGAGTGGTAGAGTTGGATCATATGGGATTTCAATTTCCAGTTTTTAGAGGTATCTTCATATTGTTTTCCATAAAGGTTGGACTAGATGGCATTCCCACCAGCAGTGAATGAGAGTTCTTTTCTCCCCACATCCCTGCCAGCACTGCTTGTTCTCATTCTTTGTGATGTATGCCGATCTCTGTGATGTGAGTTAGTACCTCATAGTTGTTTTAATTTGCATCTCCCTGATGATTAGTGATGTGGAGCATTTTTTCATGTGTCTTAAAATATAAAACTTCACTAGTCACAAGAACATTTAGATAATAAATTTCACAAGGCAAATTCTACTCATATTCTAAAATATTCATCACTTTGAAAAATGTTTAAATGTTTTAAGCAAAAACATTACTTTTGCCATAAATACAATAGGTTTTTTAAAAAATTACAATAGGTTCACTATTGTTTACTGCAACATTTAAATATGCAATGTTTAAAGCTAGCAATATAGTTAACAGGTCTGCTTGTATCTGTCCATGGTGCTAAAGCCATTAACTCTTATTAGGGTTTGTCACAAAATGATGGAGAGAAGAAATTTCTACATTAACTTCCCCTGTTTCAATGAAGAGCTATAGAGATCTTAACTCACCTACTTAATATGAGACATTTCAAAATATCTTCCCAGGACATTAGTTCATGTGCTTTTTCCCACTACATCATGTTGGCAGACCTGGCTTTAAATCTAGAGGACCCCTTTCAGAGTTAAATACTCAGAAATCTAGGGCTTCGTTTTTTAATAAAGTATTTTAGGAGCCCCTATAAACCTTTTGTATACAGAGAATATATAAATATACATATATTTTTTGTGGTTTTTGGGTCACACCCGGCAGTGCTCAGGGGTTATTTCTGGCTCCAGGCTCAGAAATTGCTCCTGGCAGGCACAGGGGACCATATGGAGTGTTGGAATTTGAACCGATGACCTCCTGCTTGAAAGGCAAACGCCTTACCTCCATGCTATCTCTCCGGCCCCTATAAATATATTTTTATTGTAGGGACTATCAGTGAAATTTTGAATCTGATCACAAGATTCCTGGCGAGGGCTAAAAATCATTTTAAAAAGAAAGCACATAGTAAGTATTTCTGGTGCTGTGGAGATATATAGGGGTCAGGGCACATGTGTCCAAGCCCATTTTTCTCTCCAACTGCCTGCATGTCCTTTTGAGCTTTGCTGAATGTATTCCTGGAAAACCCCCCAAAACTTCTGGTGGTCCTTGGTACTGCAGGGTCCAAAGCAGCACTACATCCTTGGACCCTAGGGTTGGACTGAACCACCAAGTTGGCTTATATTGCTGGTGGTGGTTTCTAGATCTCCTGAGAACAGTGGTGAGGCCCTTCCCCCAAGGTGAACTTCAAAATTATTTCTTGGAGTTTTGGAAGTCTTAAGATTCTGACAGACTTGGAGGATTTTTTTTTTTCATATTCTTGTAAAATTTTGTTTTTACATTTTTAGGTCCATTTTGAATTGCTTCTGATGGTGTGAGATATAGTTCAACATTATTTTATTACACGTATGTATATAATAATTCCAACCATTTGTTGAAAAGACATTTATTTCTCCTTCAAAATTCTCTTTTGTCTTTGTAAAAATAAAGCAGTTGTTTATGGGAATTTGTGTATTTCTGCTCAACTTTGATATCAAATAACATGTTTAAAATAAAATTCATTTTTTGGTGGTTTTTGGGTCACACCCGGTAGCGCTTAAGGGTTACTTCTGGCTCCACACTCAGAAATCGCTCCTGGCAGGCTCAGGGTACCATATGGGATGCTGGGATTCGAACCAATGACCTTCTGGGTGAAAGGCAAATGCCTTACCTCCATGCTATCTCTCTGGCCCCAATTCTTCATTTTTTTGCTTTTGGGACACACCTGGTGATGTTCATGGGTTATTCCTGACTCTTTACTTAGGAATTACTCCTGGCAATGTTTAGGGGACTATAAGAGCTTCTAGGAATTGAACTTGGGTCTGTTGCATGCAAGACAAGCAACATACACACTGTACTGTCTCTCCAATCTCACATCTACTTTTAAAGAAATGTATGAAAATCAAGAAAAAAATCAGTTTCTATAATAAAAATAGATATCTAGGCTCAATTGTTTTCTACTTATTTGTCTTCTTTGCACTGTTGCCCAAATATCTTGACTATTATATATCAGTAGTAAATATTTAAATAAAATATTTACACTTTGCTGTGTTTCTTCAAAGTTGTTTATTCAATTTTATGCCCTTGCATCCCAACATAAAGTTTAGAATCCACTTATTAATTTTTATACAACAATGTTGGCTGGATTTTGCTCGGGCTTATAATTAATTTGGGGATAATTAATTTTGGAAAATATTTTATCTTTTTGACGCACATATACAGTCTATCTTTCCTCATCTGGGCCTTTTTATACCTGGTTTTAATAACTAGATTATGATGTACTTTGAAATAATTTTGATATGCTGCTTTTTCTTTTATTTCTTTTTTTTTGGGTTTTGGTTTTGGGGTCAAACCCAGTGGTCCTCTGAAGTTACTCCTGGCTCTGTGCTCAGAAATCACTCCTGGCAGGCTCGAAGACCATATGGGATGCCGGGGATCAAACTAGAATCAGTTGTGTGCAAGGCAAGTTCCCTACATGCTGTGTTATCTCTCCAGCCCCGATGGTTTAAAATTATTTATTCCCTTTCCATGGTGAAAATTTAATAGAAATTTTAATTAGTTTTTGATTTAATAAAATTTGCTTCTAACAATATACAATCTGCCATTTATTATTTCCAGTGTTGTTTTCATTTTAGAAATTACAGTTAATTAGACATATCTCGAAAGTTTCATTTGGCCTTTTTTCATTTCAACTGTTATTTGAAATATGGATATAGTTATAATGTCTATTTTAATTTTCTATTAATCCTAACATGTCAATTTGGGGCCAGTTTTATTAATTAGCCTTTGTTTTCACTGAGATTGTGATGATTTTTCTCACATATTTAGCAAAATTTTAATTGGATGCCAGACATTGTGATTTTTTTCTTTTTTGGTTTTGGATTTTATTTTTGTATTATGAAAACTATTTTGTGCTTTACTTGGGGTTGCAGTTAAGTTACTTGGAACAGTGTGTGCCTTCCAGGTGTAGTTTTTAAATATTTGTTAGATTTCTTAGAAACATGTTCACTTTTAGAAGAATTCTGTATACCTGGAGCAAAAGTCAGGATTGCCTTGCTAAGAAACCCTGCATTTTATGTGTCCCCTCTACCAGGTGGTACTAGACACTCTTTCTGGTCCTAGGTGAGCTCTGGTTACTGTTTTTCCTAATCCTTCAGTTGTTCTTTTCCCAGTCTGAGAATTTTCCCCTATTTTATGTGCAAATCAGCATCTTGAGTCCAATTTTTTTTGATAGATCTATTGCAGATCTCTGGAGCTCTCTCTGTGAAAATCTCTTTGGTACCATTGTGTTCCTTTTAGCTCTCTTGATCCCCTAGACTCTTTCAGTTCATTGTTAGCTCAGAGTCAACTGCAGAAACCTTTCAGCCACTGTTCCTCAGTGACAGCCTGGAAATTCAAAGCAGTAAACTGGCACAAATGTAGATCTCACTTGTTTGTTGTCTCCTTAGGACCATTTCTTTTCATTGTTTGCTCTCCAGTAGATTGAAAACTCCCCTCTCCTTCCTTCCTTCCTTCCTTCCTTCCTTCCTTCCTTCCTTCCTTCCTTCCTTCCTTCCTTCCTTCCTTCCTTCCTTCCTTCCTTCCTTCCTTCCTTCCTTCCTTCCCTTTTTTCTTTCTTGTTTTGGGCAAGAGGGTACATCTTGCGCCCTGTAACTTAAAATACGTTTGCTATAAAATTGAGTTAGTATAGACTAAACCATGTGTTAGATTTAGTATATTTAACTAGGAATTAAGTAGCAGTCATTTCCAGAGAGAAAGGAAAAATATTCTTGGAAGAGGGAATGAAATATTATTTTTAGGCAAAATTGAATTTGGACGATATAGTAGAAGTGTCAGGGTCCTATAGATAGAAGTTGTTCCTCTGTCATCACAAAAGAAAATATGGAACTATGAATTAAATAGACTTTTGTTAATCAAGCTTATCAATTTCTATATTTACTTCATGTACTTCATGTAGTATACTTATTCATGTATTATAAGTGGAAACCAATTATGAGAGAGTAAAATGTAAAATTTGGCCAGTTGGGAATCAGTGATTTATTAATAAAATTTAAATTTTCAACATGTGGTTTTGCTATGCTCTTTTACATGTTATTGTAAATACAAATCAAATGTATGGGGCCCAAGAGATAGCATGAGGTAGGGCTTTTACTTTGCATGCAGAAGGACGATGGTTCGAATCCTGGCATCCTATGTGGTCCCCTGAGCCTGCCAGGTGAAATTTCTGAGCATAGAGCCAGGAGTAACCCCTGAGTGCTGCTGGGTGTGACCCCCCAATCAAATATATGTCCAATTAATTGAATTTGGAGTGAAACATTTGAATTCAGGCTGTCATTTATTATCAGTGTATCCATAGACCAGTTACTTTTTTATAATTGAGTAGTCTCATCTTTAAAATGGGATAATAATGCTTTTATCAGCGTTAAGTGCAATCTATTATGTAGAGCACTTAGAAAAGAATCTGGCACAGATTGAATTCTCAGTAAATGTAGTTGCCATTACACATTAGACTATGAAGATGAAATGGCAGTTGCATTAAAGTATTTTGTGCATTAAAGTATTGACCTTCTGACCTAATATTTTTTTCTTATGAACTCAAGCTGCAAAAGCAATAACATAAACTTCAAATGTAATTTTTCCTTATTTTTAAGTTTTATTTTATTGCATACTCTCAGAAAACAAGCATCTGGTTAAAAATGGAAAAAGCATTAGATTTGGATGACTGTGCTCATCTTAATGGCTATGCTATGCTGCCCAGATGATCTCATATGAATTAACTGCATTTGTGCATGCTTTCCTCCCCATCATTTGTTTGCATCATTTATCCTTCTGTTCTTCCTCTACAGTTTCCTTCTCTTATTTCTCCTCTTTATTCTTTTTCTCTTTTTGGTACTATCTATTATTTCTGACCTGTTCAAGTTGGCATCTCCTTTTAGCAATTCACCCATTATGTTTTTATTTTCAATAAAAGAACTTGTGGTGAGTAGCCCAGCTCCCAGACGTCTGTTACTACAAAATGGAATGAAAATAGCTGAATTTTGGAATCTGTCCTTACACTTGTCCCCTGTGCTATCATCAATTATTTTGTTTTTTCCCTTCCCTTCTCTGACAGGGTTACTACGGAAGTCTGAGGATACTTGGTGGCACATTCCCATCTGCTCATATTTCTAGGATACTGGGGAAATCTTATTTGATTGTCATCATCTGATGTAAATATTATTCAAGAGCTTTTACTTTTGTGATTGTAGTCAGTTTGCTTTCTTTTTTGGTAGGATTTGGGAATATGTAAACATTACATTGTCACAGTCATTTTCTCAGAATACCTCCCTCGTCAGTGTATTTTTGCATTTATCTCTGCACTTGAGATATTGACAACAGTTTTCTGGAAGCTTTGACCCAGAGGTTAATGAAATGGAAACTAAATTTTGATAAAAAAAGAAACTGGCCTGGCTAGAAGTGGATTGCTAGTGGTATTTTTTTTCAATGCTGGCATCTTATTTTAGGGGTATGCCACTATCTATGACTTAGGAGACAATATGTTTTATTCCTTAATTTGCTAATATTCCAGTGAATAGTAAATAATTATTTTATTTTTATTGTATACATTATATGAATTAATTTCTGTTGTCCTGCTTTATAAATCTGACTCAAAATTTGGAAGTAGCACCATTAACTTAAAGTTCATTTATTGCTTCTATTTTCTATTGTCCAGAATTATAAAGGAGTTTTACTTTTAGTTATGTGTAGTTTTTTATTTGAATAATTTTGGTGAGCTGGGGTTGCCTTTCTTTTCTTTTCTTTTCTTTTCTTTCTCTTTCTATGACTACTTATTTATCTTGGGCTTAAAATATCTTTCTTGTTGGAAGGATAGTAAGATTAGGTTTGTAAACTGTTAATTATATTCAAATTTAGAGTGTCAGATGAATCTAATTTTGTTCAGATCTTTGCTCTTTTTCTTTGAAGAAATTAATCATTGTAGGAGTAAACATATCATCTAGTCATTTGAAATCTATGGATTTTTGTTCAAGTTTAAAATCAATAAGAAGTAGTGCTGGTAGTGGTCTAATGCAAGTGAAAAAGGAAGCAATCAGAATTAATGATTCCTTTAAACCTATCACACTCCAAGGGTATTTTCTACATACTTATTATTGCAAGTGTACTGTTATACCTTAGTGTATCCACACTATTTCCTAATTTGTAGGGGTGGAGAATAGAAGTCTGGAAAAAAATCTTACAAGCCTTCGGTAGATAGAATGAATTCTCAAATCCCACCCCCCTTTGGCTGTGCTCAACTGATCAGATAGTGAACTTTTAGCAGCAGAAATCATTATTGATCTATACTTTTCCTTCCCTTAATTTTTGGAGAGATCCAGAAAGCTTTCATTTTGGAAAGTACAAATGGCTGCTGATCACACAGTTTTGTGTACAAGTGGACTTGGAGGTCTCTGAATGATTTACAGCAAGGAGAGGTTTTTCTCCTCTTCTAACCTCACAGCCATCTGCTCCTCTGAAGTCTTGCTGTGTGCAGTACCCAGTCCATGACTCTTTAATTTCCAGTCTCCCACCCTTGTCAAGCTATTGTCTGTCTTCTGAAAAGCCTTGCATGAAATCTGTTCTTGTAAGAGTTAATCTCTGCAGTGTCATCTAGTTTGAAACTACACTAAGGCAGGAACTCTTCTATTAAATGCCTTTTATTTTCTCTGACTGTGCCATTGGGGCAATATCCTCTCAGCACATATATATTTGATTAGAATAATAATGCTTCTCTCTGCATTTAGCACAGCTGTCCATGCAAATTGAGCTCTTAATAAGTGATTATTAACTAACTAACCTATCACCTTTCCTTGCAGGAAAACCAGTTAAGTAAGCCTTATGGAGCAAAGCTCGTTTTTATTCAGGTTTGAGTGTTTGGGGGTCAAATAAATGTTCGATGAAAACAAAAAGAGAAATGAATTTAGATGAATTGTGTTTTATGCAGTATTTGCTTATTTGCATATCAATGCTTGAATATAACATATGGTAATTATTCTATAAATGGTTTTTGTATTATCAAAAATACACTACTGTGTCTCTGGCAGTCTGCTAAGGAATCTAAACTATGTTTTTCTAAATCTTCTAATGCTTGGCAGTGTGTCCTATTATTATACTTACAATAGGGTTGACACTTTGGTCCTTAAAGAACCTGGGAAACTTGTCAAAATCACCAGGTAATAAGTGATCACCAGCAGACATATTATTTTCATTTTGGGGGTGGTGGTGACTAGACTCAGAAATTGCTCCTGGCTTTATGCTCAGAGATCACTCCTGATGCTCAGGGCACTATATCTAGTGCAGGAGATTAATTTAGATTTGGCAAGCCTCTGAACCCCTATATTATCTCTCCAGCCTAAGACATACAGTATTATTTGAAAATTTGCACCAAACACTTAACTAATTTTAATCACCTCATAGAACTTCGTCCCAAGAATTAATTAGAACATCACAGTGAACATTTTTAAAACTGTTTAAACAATACAGTTTACAAAGTTGTTTATAATACAGCTGTTTCGGGCATTCAATGTTCCATCATCAATTCCACCCCTAGTATTACATTCCTCTACCAATTTCCCATTTCTTCAGCTCAGTTTCCCACCCCTTCAAGCCTTAGCAGGAATAAAATAATTGATTTTATATTGCTTGTAACAACAAAATGGTATATGGATCATCAAAATTAGTTGACTACTCTAGGGATCCCAGATGTGTGTTTGTCTCTCCTGAACAGAGTCAACTACACAGGAGAAAAGACAGTTTTCAAATTGTTTGAGATTCTGCCCAAGAAAACATTCTACTGAAAAAGTTTGTGTGGTCTGAAGAACATCAGAAGAAAAAGTAATTGTACTTAGATTCTATTTCACGTGGAATTCTTGGTCCGTGAATCAGTTATAGGAAAAAATGGGAAAATTATTGTATCTCACATTTTATTTTGTTTTGTTTTTGAGCCAATACTCAGTGGCACTCGGGTGATACTCCTAACTCTGCACTCAGAAATCATTCCTGACGGACTTGGGGGAACCATATGGGATGCTGGGAATCAAATCTGGGTCAGCTGCTTGCAAGGTAAACAACCAACCCTCTGTGCTTTTGTGCTCTGGCCCCCACAACGGTGTTATTAAAATCATTGAAGGTTTACTGAAGTGTTTGGTACTAATCAAGCTTTTTTTCTTTGGTTTTTGGGCCACACCCGGCAGTGCTCAGGGGTTACTCCTGGCTGTCTGCTCAGAAATAGCTCCTGGCAGGCACGGGGGACCATATGGGATACCGGGATTCGAACCAACCACCTTTGGTCCTGGATCGGCTGCTTGCAAGGCAAACGCCACTGTGCTATCTCTCCAGGACCCTAATCAAGCTTTTTTATACTATTTTTACTTGAGCTTAGTTGTCTTCTATGAAGACCATCTAATTTGCTGTGCTTCTATTGGGATGACAATATTGTGGCATTGAAGGTCTCATGTGACTGTGTATGTAGCTGCATGCTCCAGGGGCTATAGATCTGGAACTATTCATTGCCTCATGTCTCTTGAGGCTAGTGGTGAAGATGGGTCATTTATATGCTGGAAGATGTGGGGTGTTGCTATGGTTGCTGGGCCTTCCAGCAAAACAGGGGTATAGGGAGGGGTGGGAGAACATTGCCCACGTCCAGTCTGAGAAAACACCAGAGTTCCCATCCCCACAATGCACATATTTTTCATTTTACTTTACCATATTGAAGTAGATTTTCATAGTTGAGAGCAGGACTTTATGAACCCTTTATCTGCATTGACATCACTAATTTCTATAACGAATTCACTGACCAAGACTGGCACATGGAATAGAATCTAAGTACAGTTAGTTTTCTCTTCCAATGTTCTGATGTCCACATGGGCTCTTGCTTTAGGATGTTTTCTGGGCAGGATATCAAACAATTGGAAGCTGTTTTTGTTGTTGTTGTTGTTGTTGT
Organism: Suncus etruscus; assembly: GCF_024139225.1. NCBI lineage: Eukaryota > Metazoa > Chordata > Mammalia > Eulipotyphla > Soricidae > Suncus > Suncus etruscus. The sequence continues at coordinate 71,001,986 of NC_064863.1, read as the reverse complement.
TGTTGTTGTTTTTCCCTCCTGTGAAGTCTACTTAGTTCAGGAGAAACAAACACATAACTGGGAACCCTGTAGTAGTGAAATGCTAGGTCACCGATTTTGCATGCCTGAATCCAGTGAGGCAGCCAGTGTCTTGCCCTGCCTTGCATGTCCTAGTGAAATACTAGCAGCTCTGCTATTTGACATATTGGCATCACCATAAAATATAACCTCCAGTTATCACACACCAGTCAGGAAGGAATGACAGAGAAGCAGAAGGGAGGGGAGAGAATAATAGGTGAGGGATATAAAGGCAAAGAGAGGAAGAGAAGAGTAGAAGAGGGGAGTGGTAAGTAAAGGAGGGAAGGCAAATGAAGAAGGAACGGAAAAGAAAAAATGGAAGGGGAATGACAAGAAAAGAAGGGGAGGGAAGAGTGAGAAGGGAAATACAGTGGGTTAAGAAAATAGTAAGGAGGGGAAGGGAGGGGAGGGATGAGAGGGAAGGGTTGGATGTGGAGTGAAGAGGAGGAGAGTGGAGGTGAGTTAGGGAGATAGAAGGGGGAGCATGGAGAAAAGAGGGAAGGGAAAGAGGGGGTGGGAGTGGAGTGAATGGAAAAGGGGTTGAGGGATGGGGGAGGGCAGAGGAGAAAGTGGAGTGGAGGGAAGGAAAGAGACACTCATATGTCCTCATACTTTGCCCTGCTTAATTCTGTGGGGTCCCGTTTACTCCTTTATTTGTTATTTGTGTATCCTCAAAGAGCTCCCAGAATGAGAAATTGATTCCCATCCTCCTGTCCCCTTGACGGAGGGAGATCTTGGCATATTTATCCGCAGCAAATAATCCGCACAGACAGGAGGGTAAAGGGGTAAAAAGGTTGGCGCAGAGAGTCCTTTGTCAGCCTACTGCCAGCTCCAAAAAACACCTCGAATCAGCCAGCAAACTCTGCCAAAAGAGCTTTGAACACCTCGCTCCCAAACTATTTATTCGGCTCTCCACAGCGCCCCCACCTGGAAGGTCAAGGTGGGACAACAGGCGAAGAAGAATCTTATGGAAATGTTTTCATATACAACAACAGAGGCCAGTGAGCCTGCAGTCTCCCATGGACAAGGAACACATTTCAGTGTTCGTGTGAGTGAGTGATTTCCCGAGAGGTTTTAGCTCTTCTTTTATAACTTTTACCTTTTACGTTTACTTAGGCATGAATGTCATAAACTGGTTTGTACATATAATCCATTCTTTTGTAAATTCTGTGCATGGAAGGGATAGAAAGGTATGGCATTTTAAGTTCACTTGGCTATCTAATGAATTGCTACCTGTGGTGGAGGATAGCTTCACTAAATTAGAGATAATGTGCTGTAGCAACCATTAAAAAGAATACAAAGGATAAAAAAAGAGGAAAATAGTAGTAGTGGTAGGATATAATCAACTCAAGGTATTTGAATTACATGCAGTCAACCCCAGATCAACCCCTGGAACAGCATATGGTTCCCCAAGCCCTGTCAACAGTGAGCTCTGGGCACAGTTCTAGGAGTAATCCCTGAGCACCGCTGTGTTTGCCTCCATCCCTAAAAACATGTGAGGGAAAGAAACCTCAAATAATACAGCTACTTTAGTCACGGTCATTTTTACTCTGCAAGCCTTGAAATATAGCCACAGCTGTAAGTTATATCTGAATGTTTAAAAATTTAATGCATTCTTTTAGAGCTTTAGTAGGTGACTTTATGATTTTTTGGATGTTTTCTTTATGTGGTTGCTATGGAGTAAAATATATTTCGATGTTAAGAGGTGGGAACCTATGGCTCACGGTTGAAGCCACTTAGACCCAGTCTAAACCAGGACTTGGCTGTTTAGAATAGAGTCAGCTTCCAACCAATGACTGCCAGCTCAGAAAGCAAATCTCCAGAGATATCCTGGACTTTGTATTTGGGAACCTGTCAACCCCTCACTGTGCAGGTAAGAAGGATTGGTCAGGGATTAAGAATATTTGTGTCCTGCTCTCTACCTGTTCCTCCTCTTTTTCCCTGTTATGCTTTTTAAAAATTTATTTAGACCCCAGTTCTCATGTTGAAAAATTATATTATATTTCAAGTTGTCAAAACCTAATTTTGATTTGATTACTAATGAGTCTCAGCAAACATTAGCAAACTCTGTTGAGTCCTCTTGACAGCCAGTTGAGGCAAGAATCATTTTGCTCCAGTTTAGTAAGCATGGCCTCACTCCTGACATCCAACAGATCCATCATTCTCTCCTCTCCCCTCATTGCAATTTGGTACCTAAAAAATTTCCTTTTAGTAATTTCCCTTTAAATAACTCACTAATACCTTCCATAGGATACAAGACCCTAACTATCCTGATTGTATATGGAGCTAACTTCAGTCTCTTTCTCCTATTGCAGAAAATCTCAGCTCCATTGTAATAAAAGTCTTGAAAAAAAAATCACTTTTACATCTTAGGCTTGTCTAATGCAATTTATTTCTTTCAGAGGTTTGTTTTCTCTTTTATTCCCACTCAGAATCTTTTCTCAGAGTACATTAGTGACAGTGAGATAGACTGAAGAATGAACTGGCTTCTCAATCACAAACCAAGCTCTATACACTGTAAAGTCCTCAGAGAATTTACTATAAGGCAAAACAGCATCCAATTTACAAGTTCTGTTGTTGTTTTCTTTGTGGGTCATACCCAGTGGTGCCATTCCTCACATTGCACTCACTGCTTGGTGCTTGGTGCTCAGCACTTGGGATTGTTTCTGTTAGTGCTGATGAAATGCCAGGGATTAAACATGATCCTTTGTATGAAAAGCATGCACATTGGTCCTTTGAGAGCACTCTCTCTCTCTCTCTCTCTCTCTCTCTCTCTCTCTCTCTCTCTCAGGTCCCAATTTATAATGTCTTCAGAGTAGCCTAATCAAGCTAATCAAGGTTATTTTATTATGAACTTCTTTCTCTGTGAGGCAGAAGAAAATTTGTAGCCCTAATGTTTGTACAGTCTTTCTGATGGGTGAACAATGCTTTTCTCTCTGACCATGATGTTTTTGGATTCCTCTTCTCCTGTTGCCACAGCAGATCCTGGTAATGAGTGTATAATTCAGTAGCCCAGTCTCTGCCTCCTGGCAAAGGACAAGAAGTGTGGCAGATTGGAAAGATGCTTTGGAATTCGGCACATGCAAAAGTATAACCTCCCTGACTACGTTCTCTTCGGCTGCTCTATAACTTCCTTGCTTGTCCTGACTCCAGGCCTCTCTGCCATCCTTGTAAGCCCCTTTCTGCAATTAATTTTGGGAAATGAGTTTGGGTCTCTTATAAATTTCTAATTCAGAATCAAATAACCCAGATGTCTATAAAAAGTATTCAAATGTTTTTTATTATTACTTTATTAAATTTTTATTTTAAAAGTTTATATATTTTTTTCTAGAAGACAGAGATATTTAAATTTTAAAATTAATTTGGGTGGCGGTTATACCCAATAGTCCTTTGGGAAGACTCCTTGGCTCTATGCTCAAGGGTGACCCCTTTGTGGGTCAAGGCACTGTGTAGTGCCAGGGAATCCATGAGGTCAACTGCATGCTAAGCAAGTGTATTAATCCTTGTCATTGTCTCTATTGTCCTTAAGTAAACATTTCATTTTATTTTTGGCTTTGAGTTTGGGGTCACACTTCCAGCCCAATGTTCTAAGGTTGTTCTTATAGTGTGCGAAGTATGGCATCACACATTACCTGGGATCAACTTTGTATGTCTTCTGCATGCAAAGCATGTACTTTATCTCTTTGAGGCCTACCTAGCCTCAACACAGATTTAAAATGCAAGGAAAACTAACACAGGTAACTGATGTTAGTCATTTTTTATGTCTTAGGAGTCATGCACAAAACCAGTCAGTAAAAAAAAAACAAAAAACAAAAAACAAGTCAGTAAACTGCATGTATATCTTAATTTTCATGCAAAACGTGTGTACCAGTCTGAAGTACTATATCCTTAGTCAAAAATCAGGTTTAAAAATAATGTTTATTTCTATTTTTTCATGTTTTACTACCATACCTCTTCTTTCAATCCTCCCCCCTTTAGCACTGTTGATTTCTTTCTTTAGAACTGCTGAAGAAAGGTAGAAGAATTATCAAAGAGAGAAATTACCTAAACTCCTGTCTGGAAGCAGGGGCAAATGAAAAACTGGGGCTCTTACTTTCACAGGTAGTTTTTATATCATTCCCTTATGTTTAGTAAGTGAGCTGGGACTCTGTTGCCGATGTCCCCTAAGTCAAGTTTTGTTTTGCTTCTTTGTTGACTTTTCCCCTCACCCCTTACCTTTGTGTTTTTTGCTGAGAAGGAGTGGAATATAGACAATATCTAGAGGCCATTTGTTGTTGACTTTGACACCGCACAGGGCTGTGCTCAAGCTTACAGGGTTTAGGAGAAGAACATACATAGTGACAAGGATCAAAACCAATCCAGCTGAGTGCAAGGCATCTTACCTACTTTCCCTCTCCAGGACATGTTTAGTGGTCTTTAATTTAATTTAATTTAATTTAATTTAATTAATTCTATATAGTTTCCTTACTGTTTTTTTTTTATCTCTGTTCAATTTCCTATACTCTAGAGTTATGCTGTCTGTTACTAAGTCATGTCATCATTTTGTGAGAGTATTTGGTGATTTTTTGGTTTCTTTCACTGCTAGTTTAGAATTACATTTTCTCAGTTCTGCTGAGTTTGGATCACTTGTTAACTGCATCCACAACTCAAATATTTTACTTCAACTTTCTCATTCTTTTGTTCTTTTCTAAAATGAAGTATCAGAAGGTATTTAATGAATCCTGCTTAGCTTATATTTTAGACAGATTTTCAAGATATTAGCTAATTTACTTTTGGTTTTCTCTTGGTCAATAAGATCTCCAATTTACCTTAACATTTAGTCCTTTCCAATGAACTCAGAATTAACAAATGGTGGTGAAATGATTCTTTTATTATGAAAATAGTTGCAATATAGTTCCTTGACACTTTTTCAAAGATTTAAATCAGTTAGTGTATTAAAAAAATTCTATTGAACAAAAAAGATTTCACAACAGAGAATAAATTGCTTAAGTGGAGACTTCCTCAGTGACCATATTGAATTAGAGTTGAGGATCCTCTCAGTAATCACCTAACAGTAGGGGTCTGTATTGATTTTTAGCTACTAATTATGTCAGGGATGTGCCCCTGAGTTAGAATTTTAAATCAAATTTAGTGTAATCTGAAAGTACTTCCTGAACTCTGAGTTGTAATTTAAACAATAAAATGTAAGGGGAGACCACGGCAACAAATCTGAGTGCTTATTCCACATGAAATGATTAAGAACATTTCTATGATCTTTTATCATGACAGGGCCTGGTTTTGTATTTGTACCATAGAGCCATAAATTGGGATATTTAATGCCAACCCAAGTGGAATAAAGCTCCCAGCAAACTCAGAATTAATAAAAGATGATGGGACTATTCAGCCATTAAGATTAGCTGTTTGTCAAGGGCATTTGAGTGAAAAATCAAAACCTGATTAGAATTTCAGGAGAAAAGTAAAGAAGAATCAGGAAATACCATGGAGGAATATAATGAACTCCTATTAGGTAGAATCTAATACTCAGTTTTATCCGAAACATTGCCATAATTCCCTGCCTTCTTGGGAAAGAATGGCAGAGTGAACATGAATGACAGCTGTTTCTCAAAGGCAAAAATTATTTGTGAGTTAATCTGTTATATTCTTCATTCACATAAATTAAATATGGTAGTGGGTGAGATTTTTGAGAAATGTGTCATGCCATTATTGTTCACTTTTGCACAAAGGATTTTGTTTAGAGTAGGGTCCTGAGATATAAAATATCTTTAATGTTTTAATCCAATACAGATGTAGGGGTCACGGATTTTTCTTATGTAAGAGCCCTGGTTCCACTTAGAATGGCTCTTTATTCATATCTACTCACTTTCTAAAAGTTTCTTCTAAAACTATTACCTTTGGGATTGAGTTTTAGCACATGTGCCTAAGATAAGAAAACTATAAAGCCCTGCTCCGAGAAATAAGAGAGGACACGCGGAAATGGAAACACATACATTGCTCATGGATTGGCAGGATTAACATCATTAAAATGGCAATACTCCCCGAAGCATTATACAGATTTAATGCGATCCCTCTAAAGACACCCATGACATTCTTCAAAGAAGTGGATCAAATACTTATGAAGTTCATCTGGAACAATAAACACCCTAGAATAGCTAAAGCACTCCTAGGGGAAAGGAAAATGGGAGGCATTACTTTCCCCAACTTTAAACTGTACTACAAAGCAATAGTTATCAAAACAGCATGGTATTGGAATAAAGACAGACCCTCAGATCAGTGGAATAGGCTTGAGTTCTCAGAGAACGTTCCCCAGATATACAAACATCTAATTTTTGACAAAGGAGCAAGAAATTCTAAGTGGAGTATGGAAAACCTCTTCAACAAGTGGTGCTGGCAGAACTGGTTAGCCACTTGCAAAAAAGCAAACATAGACCCCCAGTTAACACCATGTACAAAGGTAAAATCCAAATGGATTAAAGACCTTGATATCAGACCTGATACCATAAGGTATATAGAACAACACCTAGGTAAAACACTCCATGACATTGAGACTAAAGGCATCTTCAAGGAGGAAACTGCACTTTCCAAACAAATCCTTAACTTTATCTTGTTAGTAGACACAACATATCGTACTGTCAAGAAGATGTTGATTATGTGAACTGATTCCTACTGTAGGCCATTCCAGCTGCATTCTCCTGGCTTGGGGACCCTATGGGATGCTGGGGGATTGAACTGCAGTCTATCCTAGGTTGGTGTGTGCAAGCGCCCTACTGCTTGTACCACCGCTCTAGCCCTCCCCCATACTCTTTAGATCTTTATTGATTTAACAAAAGTTGCATTTGAAAAGTCTGCTTTGAGTCAAGATGCTTGACTCAGGTAGTTACTCAGTGATGAGCTTGCCTTTTCCTTATACTCTGGAGTAAATAGAATGGTTGGTGAACCATTTCTACCTGCTCCCACCTCAAGTGAAGTCATATAATGAAACCTAGAATTATTAGTTCAATATATTGATTGTGCATTTATTTTGTTTTTTTGGGCCACACCCATTTGATGCTCAGGGGTTACTCCTGGCTAAGCTCTCAGAAATCGCCCCTGGCTTGGGGGGACCATATGGGACGCCGGGGGATCGAACTGCAGTCCTTCCTTGGCTAGCGCTTGCAAGGCAGACACCTTACCTCTAGCGCCACCTCTCCGGTCCTGATTGTCCATTGTTTTAATTTTGATAAGTAAATAACAAGCTCAAGAGTTTTGCTTCCTCCCCCAATTAAAAATAATTATGCAAATTAGCCATTAAAAAGTAGCTAGAAACCATGGTAGCTCTTTCTTAAGATGCATATGTATATTTTACCATAACATAGTCAATGATTTCATTTACATTTTTGGTTTTGGTTTTATTTTTTTTTGGTGCTCAGGGGACCATATGAAGTGCCAGGGATCATCCCTTGTCAGCAGTGTGCAAGGACAGTGTCCTATTCTATCCAGGGTCCTATCTCTCCAGAGATTTTGTTTGTTTTTGAGGCTATTCATACTTAGTACTCCCAGCAGGATCATTCCTGGTATCACTTAAGGGAGCATGATATAAGTGATAAGTGATATAAGAAATCAAAGTGTGATCTCAGTTATTTGCCATATTTTGCCAATCCCCAATCTTTCTTTAAATATTTTTCTATTTTTACTTTAAACATCACAATTACAAAGTTGTTTAAAATTGACTTTTAGTCTTACATTGTAGACCCCCTTCACCCATGAATATTTCCCACAATATTTCCCATAATGTCCCCAGTTTCCCTCTCACCCTCCCTACTGCCTAACTTTAGGGTAGGCATTTTGCTTTTCTCTATCTTTCTCCCTATCTCTCTCTCTCTCTCTCTCTCTCTCTGTCTCTCTCTCTGTCTCTCTCTCTCACACACACACTCTCTCTGTCTCTTCTGTTTTTCCTTTTTAGACACTGTGGTTTGCACTATTGTGAATGAAGGAATAGCATACATATCACTTTATCTCCATCCAGTACCCAGTTATTGTCCCACATGATCAGTTCCAATCATTATTGTCATAGTGGTCCATTATTTGCCCTAGCTGCACTGTTCCACTCTTTGTGGCAAGCTTCCTACCAAGGATTGGTCCTCCTGGTCCTCCACTCTATTGTCTCTGGATAATATTACCACCTTATCTTTTATTTTTCTTCTATACCATAAATAAGTGCAATCATTTTATGTCTCTCTCCCTCTGACTAATTTCACTCAGCATTATACTTTCCATGTCCATCCATGTATAAGCAAATTCCATGACTTTATCTTTTCTAACATAGTATTTCATTTATAGGTATATCAGATTTTCTTTAGCCACTCATCTTTTCTCATGCACTTGGGTTGTTTTCAGATTCTTGCTATTGAAAATAGTGCTGTGATAAACATAGGAATGCAGATGGTATTTTTGTATTGTGTTTTCGTGTTCCTAGAAGTGATATTGCTGAGTCATATGGGAGTTCAATTTCCAGTTTTTTTTGAGGAATTTCCATATTTTTTTTCCAAAACTAGTACCCAATCTTTCTTTCATTTTTCTAAAAAAATTTTATCTAAGACACCATTATTTTCAAAGTTACCCAGAGTTAAGTTTTAGGCATGCACTGTTCACCAATCCCACCAGCAGTGTCAGCTTTCCCTCTATCAATGTCCCCAGGTTCCCTCTCATCCACAGATTGTCTCCTTGAGTTTAAAGTTTGGTTATTGTTTGAATCTCATGCTTACAGTATTGTTGATTGTAGCAGAAGCCTCATGCCCCAATCCCAGACCATTGGAGACACATGGGTCTGGAAGCAAATGTCAGTGCAGGAAATAATCCCCACATGGTTAAAGGGATTAAAATAGGTTCAGGAACTTTCATATGCCAGCCTTCTGCTCCTAAGAAGCAGATAGCTCAGTGTTGGAAAACCAAAACCACAATTCATTTTTGTTTTATCGTTTAAATTTTGTTTGTATTTTGGTTTTGGGACCACTCTTGGCAGTATTTAGGGATTACTCCTGGCTCTGTGCTCAAAGATCTCTCCTGAAAGAATTTAGCTGACCATTATGGTACTGGCAGTCAAACTAGCCATATCCAAAAACATATTTCAACTCTATACTGTCTTTCTAATTCTAAGGTTCAGTTTTAAAATTCTTGATCTATAGTGTAAGCATACAGACTTGAGAGTTCAGCTGTCAGATTTCTGTGCTTTATTTGCATCTTGTTTACATATTGATATAATCTAAGATTTATTATTGTTTGTGTGTAATTTATATATAGACAAAGCATTTTATGCCTTCTTTTTCTAAGCAGCAAAAGTACTTTCTCTAACCAGAATTATTTCCTATAAAACACTCATCAAGTGAGAATTCTTCCTTGATTTTGTCACAGTTGATAGTCTGATGAAGAGCTATTCTTTTTTATCAGGGTTTGGATCTTCACAAGAGCAGCCCAACATAGAGTTCTGCACTGTCTCATCTAAATCAGTTGTTAAATGTACAACTTTTGTGGGGTGCACATTAATTCACATTTATTCAAGTGCTAATGAAGACTTTAGTAGTACTTCCTTCCCACTTCTCAGGACCCTGATTATCCATATACACTGCATTGGAACTCTTTCTGGGCAGGAGAGAAGCTAACTGAACTCAGAGTAGCCCAGTAAAGGAGACAGCGGTAAAGGAAATGAAGAGTCTACTCATTACTTAAATATTTTAAAAATTATTTGGGGCCATGGAGATAGTACAGCAGACAAAGTACTTAGTTAGCTTATGTCTGATCCCTGTTTGATTTCTGGCACCACATATGGTCCACCGAACACCACTAGAACCCCCTGTATGCTTATAGCCAGATATAATTCCTGAGTACTCCTGAATGTGTCCTAATAGCCCTATTTTGAAACGAAAACAACATTCAAAATCTAAAATTTACATGATTTGGACTTAATATAATCTTCAAGTGTAGGTTTTTTTTTTGTTTTGTTTTGTTTTTTGTTTTTTTGTTTCTAACAAGGGGAAAGTTTGGAGGAGTGACTCCTGGCTGTGCTAAAGGATTTATACTTCTGTTTATAATTAGGGATCACTCTTGGTAAATGTGGGGGACCATGTGTGGTACAGAAGATTGAATCTGAGTCAGCCACATGCAAAACAAGCACTTTACCTTCAGTACTGTCTCTCTGGCCAAACTGTAGTTATTATTATTGGAATGAAAGGAAAAATTCTTTGTACCCTTTTAAGTTCTTGGCTCTGTAGCAATAGAAGAGTTTTCACTTGGCATAAAAGTACTGATTACTTGAAATGAAAATGTAAAGAAGTGGTTGTAAGTGGCTTTGATGGAGAGTAGGAAGTCTGGGGAAATAAGATCACATGACAATTATAACTAAGTGTCATGATGTAGGGAAAACAGAAGAACCTTTGGGCTCATATTCTTCTGGATATTCACTACCTTTTCTCCTATGTGAGCTCCGTCAATGTCCAGACAAATTTCCCTGAGATTTTCAGATAATTTTTTTAAGACCTGTCACTTTGGCATGTGGAAAAATTTTGACCTGAGGTCAATGGGGATCTTCCAGGTTCTAGAGGAGTTTTTTTTCCACTCTCCTAATTACCTTGAAGAATGAAAATTGTGAATATTAGAACTTCAACTTGAAGTAACCTTTCTGTTGTATAAAGCTATCTATAAGGTAGAGTGAACATATAACTACAAACATTGAGTCTGTGTAGAATCCTAGAGTAACTTGTCACGATCCCTCCTCCTCCATCTTTAAACCTTTGCCCCTAGCCCATCCCTTATTAACTTAGGTTATATTCTTTCAGTCTGCACTCTCGGCTTTGAAATATATGATTCTGTAGATATGTGTAACTAAATTGTACTTTTCTCCTATGACTCTATTGGATGTTAATTTAGTTGTTTAGATTTACATCAGCCCATGATGAACCCAAAAGAGAAAGGGGAAAATTCCTTCTTCACCTTATAACAGTTTACTGAGTTAGCATTTTATCACTTGAGAGTGTATTACTGTTGGGCAAATCATTCTCCTTCTTTCCCTTTTGCTTGAGCAGAATTCAGGAATGTACTGGTCACCTTGTGCTCCTCTGGGTCCTCACTCTTTACTGCACACTAGTCCAAGTTTTAATATTTGTAATATATATATATATATATATATATATTCACCTAGGCATAAGAAAATGGAATTTATAACTGGAATTTATAAATGGAAATAAACAAGTAAAAGAAGTGCTCTCTGATATAATTTTGGAGGGATGAGGAATTGGGGAAAAACTGTATGTATGTGCTCTGGAATTACTCCAGGCTCTGTGATTGGGAATCACTGCTATGGGATTCATATATGGGTACCAGTGTTAAAACCAGGTCAGAGGCATGCAAGTAAGCCTTATCTGATGTACTTGAACATCTTTTTAGATAGGACTGAAGAAAGAACTGTTCATTTTATCTCTCTGGCTTCAAAGTGAAAATAGAAGGAACTGGAACTGTATTTTAACTTCAGAATTCTGTGTTCGTGGGCCTGTCATCAATGCCTTGAAGCTAATTCATTTTAATTTCTGCTTATTTAGTCCTATTTTGGGGTCCTTTACATTCACACAAACTGGTTGTGATATATGCCATTCTTTCCCATTGCTTGCATATCAGGGGTAAAAAGAGAAAAGTGTCTGCCATAGATGCAGACTAGGCGGGCAGGAGGGAAACTGGGGACATTGGTGGCTAGAATTGTACACTAGTGAAGGGTCAAGTGTTGGAACACTATATGTCTTAAACTCAACCATGACAACTTTGTATATGTGTGTATTTTATGGTGATTTAATTAAAAGAGAGAGAGAAAGCAAGTGAGCAAGCGAGAGAGATTTATCTGGCTGTGTCTCTACTTGGGCTCATGCACATTCTTTGCTAAAACCTCTTTATTCTTTTCTGCAAGTGCACAGCAGGGCGGACTTCATTTCTTCTAGCAAATTATAATGGGTTTTAGCTTTTACTGATAACATTTGGGAAGCTACATGCCTTAAATAATATATATGGCACACAATAAAAATGGTCTCCTAATGATTGGAAAATGTAAATAAAAGCAGAGTGCTGTAAATATGTAGAGGTCAAGTCTTAACATGAAGGTGGGGGACTGTAATTATTTTAATGGAGCCAATTTGATCATTTTTCAAGCTGGTTGTAAAGGATAATCTTATCAATACTGGGTACTTGGGATAATCAAGGGGAGGTTCTGAGAAAGGGTTTAATTTATTCTGTCAGATATTCACGGCTATAAAACATTTCAACAAATCAAAGCCATCGCTTGAGAAATAGCAAAGACTAAAAGCCAGCTTTTGATACCACAAGCTTGAGTTCTTTCAATTTTTTAATCTAAGTACTGACTTTATATTAAATAAAGGATATTTATCATTGATTAGCATTATTTTTCTCTCATTTGGGTGTACAGTGTGTTTCTTGATGCTCCGATGGAAGGGGATGTATTTCTTGTCTAAAATAACTGAGCACCTCTGTTATGTTAATAGAGCTTTTATGAATTTGTCAGTGGCAGTTTCATAGCAATAGTCTGCAGAGGGAGGAGGCTCCAAGCTATAGAATGAAGCCATGTGCCATGGCATTAGAAAGAAAATTGGGGCCGGGCGGTGGCGCTGGAGGTAAGGTGCCTGCCTTACCTGCGCTAGCCTAGGAGACGGACCGCGGTTCGATCCCCCCGCGTCCCATATGGTCCCCCAAGCCAGGAGCGACTTCTGAGCGCATATAGCCAGGAGTAACCCCTGAGCGTCACCGGGTGTGGCCCAAAAACCAAAAAAAAAAAAAAAAAAAAAAAAAGAAAGAAGATTTCTCCAAAGATCAGATTACTGAAACCTCAGATCCAAGTTTTGGTTCTTGAGGTCAAGAAACCTTTGCTTTCCTTCCTCATCCTCTTTTCTTATTTCCATTTAGTACCAGCAGGACCTGGGGAGTGGTTTCCTGTTTTTCACAGAACCTGTTTTATCGACCTTGCACTCCCATGCCATCTATTCTGTAGGAGAAAGAGGAGGCTTTTTCTGCTCCAAAGGCCCAAGGCAGGCCTGTTCTCATTTCATATTCCTGAATCATCTGGGCCCTCACACTTGGAGTATTGACTTATGGCAGCGACACCTCCACCTCTGTGTAATACGTCTTTCAAGTGAGAAGCTTTTCCTGGTCAATACTGAATCAATTTACTCTGGCAGTCTAATTGAATGCCTCCCTCAGACAAATGGGTCACCAGGGGGAAAGGGTAAAACCTTGATATGCAGATCTGAATCGAAACCCTGAAGTAGACTACTATAAAAATATATATTCCTTTGCAGAAGCAGTTCATGGGATGAAAACAGTGGCAGTCATTTGCTCAGCAAAATGAACATGAATTAATCTGTTTACATCCTCCTTCTTATTGGACTAGTATTTTTGCTTGCAAGAGGATGAGGAGAGAGAGAGAGAGAGAGAGAGAGAGAGAGAGAGAGAGAGAGAGAGAGAGAGAGAGAGAGAGAGAGAGAGAGAGAGAGAGAGAGACTGAATGTTGGTTTCTTGTTGCTGCTGTAACAAATTGCCACTAATGTGGAGACACTATACAAAGTGAATTTGGGGGGGGGGGTTTCTGGAAGCAACATTAAAAAGGGGGATATGCCAATAGGATTCTTTTTGTTGTGTTTTGCTTTTGCTTTTGCAAGCATATCTGGAAGTGCTCACAGCTTATTTTCAGCTCTTCACTCCTGGCAGTCCTGGGGAACCTTATGTTGTGCCAGAGCTTAAAGTGGGGTTTGCTGCATGCAAGACAGGCACCTCAATCCTTAGACAGTCTTCTGGCCAAGAAAACACACGGTTAAAATCAGTGTCAATGGCTTGCACTTCTTTTGGAGGGTGTAGGAAAGACTCTGCTCTCTTGCTTTATCAGTCTTGAGAAGCTGCTCTCATTTTTTGGTTTACGACCTAATTATTTATCTTCAAAGTCAGAAATGGCTGGTAGAATTTTCCTCAGCAGGTGTCACTCTGACTTCTGCTTCTGTCATTGCTGTGGTTACATTCGTTTTGACTGTAAAATCTAGCATTATCTTCATATCTCAAGGTTAATAAGTAAGCTGCCACCTTCATCTGATCAGTATAGTCTTTTTTGACATGTAGTCTTCCATAGTCACAGATTCAGGGATAGAAAACATGGACATATGGGGATCTGTATTCTATCTTCCATGTGCTATAAAATTCTTTAACAGAATACTCTGGGTGGTGTGAGAGCCAGAATTTGAAGTCAGGTTGCCTAAGTTCAAGTTTTAGCTACTCAAACCATTATATTGCCTTCTCATTGTGTGGATAGGGGTAAGTAAATCTGTTCTCTGTGCTTTTTCATCCTCGGTTATACAAGGAAATAACAGCTTGGGGTAGAGGTTGAGATAACTTATGCAAAATGCTTAGTAAGAATCTGGCTCCAAAGAAATGAGGAGCTGAAATAAAAAGCTAGTAGCTTCTGAGAAGGGACAGATGTCCTCATCTTGATCTTCCCTCAAAAGTATCTGATAAGGGCAAGTTAAACACTCAGAAACCTTAGACATAGGCTAGCAGTTAAGATGGAGGGCCAGCCCATTGGAAATTTATCCACCTCTTTGGTGCTACCAGTTTGCAATCCACCCTTTCTAAAACTGTGCCTGCTTCTTCCCCATTCCAAAAACAAACAAACAAAACAAAAACAAATTTTTTTTCTTGTGACCATGCAGAAACAATTGTTGTTTAGAGGAAAGGAGTCCACCATCTTGCAACCTGCTGCTTGTTACCAATGGTGATTTTTTTCCCTATCCATCACTATGTCTCTCAGTTGACTGACCTCAAAGAGCAGTGGTATCAGATCTTTGCAGTTATAATTTGGTGATTTATCCAGGACTGTCTTCTACTGTGGTGAGCTGACCTCAGATCAGGAAACTTTGGATGAGCTACTCAGCTGATAGGACTCTGTCCTGTTTTTGCCCTTATCTTTCCCAACCTGATGCTGGCTGCCCATCACAACATTTCCTGTACTCAGAAAAATAGCAACATCAATCAGTTGTGTGTGTGGGGGGGCACTTTTGTGTTTGCAAAAGGGGGACATTGCCTTGGGAGGGAAGTTTTGCCCAAGAATGTCCCATCCCTAAGCATTCTTCCTTAATGGGGCATGAAGTAATTTGTCTGCAAGTGCTTTCTTGGGTGTGGAGCTTTGACCCAGTGTCTGTGAATGAAGCACTTCTGACCCCACAATCACCCCTTCAAAAAAAGTAGTATGATGAGAAAGGAAACTTCTGGGCTTGAAAAATACTTAAGTACTTTGTGAGAAGAACAGTGAAAGCTTGAAAGCAGTTTAGAAGACCTCTTGTTCAGTTCATCAGGTTTAACAGGCTAGCAAGCAGGCCAGGCTGATTATTACTGAAGCCCCAAGAAACATGGAATCTGGGAAGATAGAAGTTTGAATGCCCAAGCTAGAAGAGTTTGATGAGTTCTCCTTCATACCCATGACTTCCCCAGGACAGATGTGTTGGATGCATTATTACCTTGTACTTTTCCATCAGTATCCTTTTGGGGGCTTATTTTCAGTATCTTTTCATGTACATTTTTTTCATGTTCTAATCTCTGATTCCGGTGTTTGTTTGTGACTCAAGGATTTTGAAAAGTTTTGAGTATTTTCCTCATTGATTTATATATTATGGGTACCTAGGCTGTGCCTTTTTCTGATGTGATAGGAAGGAAATTTGGAGGGGCAAAATTTCACTAAGAACTTTTAAGTTATAAATCTCTGTTAAGCTTTAGTGTATGTCTTTATGACTCTGCCACTTTCATTTTGCTCCTGGATGGGATTATTAGACTGACAAAAAAAAAAGCTATGTTCTAAAATAAATTTGGTAGATAATGACTAGACTATTTTAAATTTCATGTATTTATTTTGAATAAGGCAGGGTTTTATTTTAATTTTTAAAATTTAGTTAAAGACCCATGATTTACAAAGTTATTACTAGTTGAGTTTTAGGCATATAATAAATATTTGAATACAATCCAATTACCAGTATCAACTCCCATCTCCAGTGTTCCTATACTCTATCTTCCCCTAATCCCAAACCCCCGTCTGTCACCTTGAGAGACACATTAGTAAGTTTAGTGGTTGTAGTTTAGAGTTCATTTTTTTTCAAGTTGTTGAGTCTGTGCTTTGTATTTATAGCTATTCCACTCCCCTATATCACTAATATAAATGAAGCCTTATTTCTTCATTATTCACCTATTCCCCCATTACTTTTCTTTTTCATCAGCCTTGGTTTCTTTCCTTCTCTGTCCTTCTCCTCCCTAAACTCTGGAGTAAAAGGTTAGATCTAGACACCCTATTTTTACTACATTACATTTACTAATACAATTGTTTTAATTACCACAGATACGTGAGATCATGTCTTTCTTTTCCAACTTACTTCATTAAACATATCTTTCAGTTCCAACCAGGTTGCTGCAAATAACATGATTTTATCATTGAACCAAGGTAGTTTTTGTGGAAACTTATTTAGAAAGATGTAAGGTGAGAGAGAGGGAGAAGAACTTATTCAAGAGAGAACACAGGGATCTCCCAGGGATCTCCAGAATATAAATAAATAAGTAAAGAGACATAGAGACAAGCCAGTGAGATAAATTTTCAAGGGAGAGCATGGATTTGAAAAGCAGGCCTAAAAGACTGGCTTAAGAGTTAATGGGTTTTATTTTGTTTGTTTGTTTTTTTGGTTTTTGGGTCATATAGGGCAGCACTCAGAGGTTACTCCTGGCTCTATGCTAAGAAATTGCTCCTGACTGGCTCGGGGAACCATTTGGGTTCCTGGGATTTGAACTATCGTCTGTCCTGGATCGGCTGTGTGCAAGGCAAATGCCCTACTGCTGTGCTATCTCTCCAGCCCCCAGAGTTGATGGCTTTATTTGAAAGGTGCATTACTCTAAAGTTATGACATTGGTATAATTTGTTTTTCTCTGCTGGTCTTTATTAATCAGTCTTAGTTCATATAACCTAACTAGAAACAGCTGACTTTGTCTTACAAGCTTTTTGGTTAATATGGAGACAAGATAAGCCCTTTGTGCTAATACCACCCAGTAATGTTTGCATGGAGTTTACAGCCAATTAAGTGTGCTTGAAAGAAAAAAAATAATTAAACCAAGTGTTAGAAATCTCTCACGGTAACTGTCCTCTGGGATTTTGGGTAACTTGAAATTTTATAGCTACATAGTGTGATGGAATAAGAAAGGTATAAGGAATAGAGATATTCTTGTTGGGGGAAAGAAGTAATTCTGTCTAAAAGTGAAACTAATTGTGAACTGGAATGAAGGAATGTTATATGACAGAATGTGAACATAAAGGAAATTCATATGTGAAGAAGGAATCTTGGGGACAGAAACTATGTGTGGTCAAGCAGAGTAGAATCTAATTTATTATAATAGGGATTTTAAAAGTTGCTTTAATACCTGAATATATTTGAGTAAAGTGAAACTTTGAATTTTCCTTCTTTATAAAGACAAAATTATTTCATATAGTGGTCAGCTTTTTTAGGCCGGAGTTGTTTTAGTAGTCAGTCTACAAAGTGAAGGTAAGTGTTTCTTTTGTCAGGTTTGGAAGTCACATCCAACAGTGCTTGGGGGGAAGCAGCGGGAGAGCCTGGAGGCCCTGAAAGCAACTCTTCCTGCACACACCAAGCATGAAACCGCTACGCCCCTAGCCTGATAAGACACTAGATCAAAAACCAAGCTCCTAAGATTACTGAAGAAAAACATGGCGGCCTTAGGCAGCAGTGTCAGTGCTGGAAATGGCTATACTGTGATGATGGTGATGTGAGTAGTGCTGAGAAAAGAGTATGGCAGTGAGTGGCTTAGGGGTGCGTAAGGGCCATTCCTGGAGGGCGCTGGAGGATTACTATTTTTGATGGTACTCAGAGGACCATGCAGTGCCAGGGCCTGAATCTGGGACTCCCATATATAAAATATGTGCTCTAGGCTATTGAGTCATCTTGCTAGCTTTTGTGCAAATATATTTTTTTAGACAACTTTATATATTTCACATCAGTTTTCACATCAGTTTTATAATCATTCCTTAAAAAGATTTTTTTTTTTTTTTGTGGCACTCCTGGCTATGCTTACTCCTTTCTTTGCACTCAGGGATCATTTTTGGCAGGCTAAGAGGACCATAAGGGGTACAGATCACCCAGATCTGCTATGTTCAAAGCAAGCACTTTACCCTCTGTACTGTATGTATCTCGGGCCCTCATTAGGTCTTTAATGAAGTAAACCTGCCTTGGTTTTAAGAGAACTTACATTTCATTTATATTGCTACTTGGCTAAAATGGGTAGTTAAACATAGTTTCATAGGAATTTGTGTGTTTAAAAAATATCAATGACAAAATTTTTCAGAAATCAAAATTCTAAGTACCCTCTGGGTAGAAGAAAGCTAAATCAGGGGCCAGTGAGATAGTTGAGTAATTAGTGGTTATATGTTTTATATGTTCTGGTCCTAATTTCAAATCCAGAACCACATGGCCTGCCAGACACTACTCAATGTAGCCTTGGAGGCTGTAATCTTATAACTACAAGGCTTAAGCGCTGCTCTCTATCCTTGGGCCTAAACATTTAAGCATCTGACCCAATTGGCTGAGCATTTTTGAGAGAGGACCTGGGTCCCCTGTGCAGTATTAGGGACCCCGTTCCCCAAACATTCACCAAAGAAAACCACAGGTGGCTTGTAGTATGAAGGTTTGCAATATAGAGGTCATGACAACCTCTCCCTGGAAGAAGCCACCTTGTTTAGGTTGGCTCACCAATTGTTATAGTTACAATCCCCTAAGAGCTACTGATATTATTATTTAGGATTGCATGCTAATAAGGACTCCAGACTCCTAAGTGATGGTACTAGTGATGGAGACTGACCCAGCAAAACAAATGAAAGTAATTGGTATGATTATACATGTTATTATTCTGTTGTGCTTACACAAAATAGCTAGTTAAGTGTATTCTATTTCATAAAATAGGGTGAAGATGTAGAGAAAAATGTTTTAGTAGTATGCCTTTTAGTGAGATCAGATTTTAATACTGTGTGTGTATATATATATATATATATGTGTGTGTGTGTGTGTGTGTTCTTTTTTAAAAATAATTTGTGAACATTTGTGAACTGAAATGAAGCATGAGTTTTTATATAGTTTATATATTTTATAGTATCTACTATGGCTCTCTGAACAAACATTTTCTAGTTTTTCTGGTTGTTTGGTATTGATTAATACATTAAACCATTCAAATGGAGATAGAAAACTTAATGCAGAGAGATCACTATAGAAACCAACTTGGACAAACTTGTGTTATTTTGCTAAATACCTGAGATTGTTAAAGACTGCAAGTCAGGAGGACCTGTCACCTGAAGATGCTTTGATATCTAGAATCAGCAGGTCCTGGATTTTCAGTTTGGAATTCATTGTAATATCCTTTTATTTATTTATTTTTTTTCTGATCTCAGTAGAACAGTTCCTTTTTCTGCATTAAGGATTTAGATACAGGGACTGAGCAATAGCGCAGCGGGTGGGGTGTTTGCCTTGTAAACACAACCAATTTGAGTTTGATACCTGGCATTCATTCATATGGTCCCCTGAGCACCACCGGGAATGACTCCTGAGTCATTCCAGTGGTATGGGTTTTACCAAAAAACTAAAACTCAAAAGAAAAAAATGACTGAGATACAAGTTTTAGTATTTTTAAATTTTGGAGGGGTTAGAGGTGATGGCCCACACTTGGAAGTGCTCAGAAACTATTACTGCTCAGAAATGGTCTTTGACCATATGTGGTGCCAGATATTCAACCAAAGTCAGCCAGAGGAAGCAGCCACTTGTATGGCATGTGTCCTACCTCTTTGGCAATTTTCAAACCTATAACTTTTTAATTGAATTGATGTACACTCAGGACTGAATGACTGGTCCTATGAAGTAACTGGAAATAAGCTTCTGAGTTAAGAAATTTCTCAAGAAATCCTAAAGACAGAATCAAAGAAAAAAAGGGTCTCCATCCTCGATATATCAATTGTTACTTTTGTGGGAGGGGTTCTAGAGATTAAATGAAGATTACCTTTGAAGAGATATTTTCTAACCAAGTCTTTTCTCTTTTATAGCCTCACCTCTTATGATGTTTCCCTTTATTAAGGAGCAGGGGTGAAGGGAATAGGGTGTCAAAATATGAATAGCCTGATTTGAATTGGCCTGTTTCTAAAATGAACAACTGACAGTAAGAAATATCATATTTATTTGAGTATAACACACAGAATTTTCTACCAAAAAAAGAAATTAAAGTTTGGGGTGTGCGTTATAAACGAGGGCTTAGATGGGGTGTCAGTGGCGGCCAGTTCAATGAGGGTGCAGGTGAATTGTGAGTTTGTACTGCAAGAAACCTGGCCTATCTCTTGTGACATCCTGGGTTAAAACATCATGGGAAGACATACCAAAAGAAATGATCATCAGGAGTTTTTGGAAGACAGGCATTAGCAATCAAATGGACGGCACAGAAGACGACCAGCTGTGGAAGTCAGACTCAGAAGAAAGCGAAGAAACTGGAGAAACAGATGTTCCTGCCAACTGGGTCACCGATGAAAAATTAACTCGAGAACAATGGGAACAACTCTTTAGTGGATCTGATGATGAATCTGACTTGGAAGCATGTTAAATAAATATTATTATTGGTAATTTTATTTCGGTATTGGGCTTATACCAGTTTACGTTGTCAATAAATGGTTTTTATCATGGCCACACGTGTTCGACAACTTTTTTTGTCAATTACAATGCTTGGTGTGAAACAAAATTTTATACCAATTTTTAATAAAAAATTAGAGATGTGCGTTATACATGGGAGTGTGTTATACTCGAATAAATATGGTAAGAAAAATTAATATATAAGAAAAATGATTTGTAATTTAACAACAAGATTTCTCCGTATAAATTCTGTCAAACAAAGACCACATGACTGCAACAAATGCAGCACTGTTTGCAGGTAGATTAGATACCTAAAATTAGGACTAACTCTTTTGATGGGAGCCCTGCTTAAAATTGCCAGGGTTTTGATTGTGTCCAGCTTGTCCCACACGTGTAAGAACAAAGTATAGAGAAGATTGAAAAATTTTGATATTTACCTGGCAGGGGAGATACCATGATCACGAAGGTGGTTTCCCCAGGGCGAGGCTCACCCATTGGACTCTGGGTGTGCTGACCCCTGTGATTTCCCCATATGTGGAAACTCGACTGCATAATTTGTGGTAGTGGGGGACTGCGTTCCCGCTCTCCCCTGCTTAAAAAAATTTGATGAAAAACAGCTTTCCTCCTCATGCTAGAATTCTCAAGAAAAAAAAAGACAAAATATTATTTATTCACTACAAAAAAATTTTCAGCAGGAAGCAACCAGAATTAATTTGACACACCAGTTTCTATAGAAATAGAAGGAAGTAGAACCAAGGATTTTGTTCAGTGGTAGGGTACTAATCTAGGGTTGGTCCAGGTTTTATCCCTAGTAACCCAAGGCCTCTTCATGATGTAGGCCTGGAGGCACCCCACTCCTGATGAACAACAGTCACTTCAGGGCCTGAGCAGCATTGCATTTTCAAAGGACCTAGTACTAAACTGATAGCCTGATTAGTAAAAAAAAAAAAAATCACCTGCACCTCCACTCAAATAAAATAAATAAATAAAAGAATTTAACAGTGAAACTGGCCCCAAAGAAAGTTAGAACTGTATTCAAACAAACAAACAAACAAACCAAAACAAAATAGCTCTTGTGGGCCAGGACAATTGAACTTAAGCCAAAATA
The DNA here is from genome assembly GCF_024139225.1 of Suncus etruscus. Classification (NCBI taxonomy): domain Eukaryota; kingdom Metazoa; phylum Chordata; class Mammalia; order Eulipotyphla; family Soricidae; genus Suncus; species Suncus etruscus. The sequence continues at coordinate 70,980,104 of NC_064863.1, read as the reverse complement.
AAAAAGACTTGTGAACTGTTACTCAGAAATATTTATCTGAGGTTGGCAGACAAGATAGACTGTGCTTTAGGAAATTAGGTTACAGGGAAGGTTTTTGATCCCACTGTCACCCACCAATTTGCAACCAACATTTTCCTAAAAAACGTGCTTCCTATTCTCTTTGTCTCTTAAGACCACTTCTTGTGACCAAGCAAACAAGATGATTACTTTGAGGACAGAACCCTGCCATCTTAGCTAGTCACCTGCTACCAATAATGGTCATTCTCAGTCTAAGCTGAGAATGTGTCTCTTGATTGATGATCCCTCAAGAGGCAGTAGAACCAAACCTTTATGGTTACAAGCATGCACCAGCACGTGCTATTTATTGGCAGACTTTTTTTTAGACTTTGTGGTATTTTATAGTGCTTATTTTTATTTCATCTCCAGTCTATTGAAAAATAATTTAAAAAATTTTGATTTTAATAACGCACTAGATTTAAGAAGATGTTAAAGACAAACTTGTTAAAGACAAAATTTAAGATGTTAAAGACTCAAATGCTTTCTGATAAATTTAAGACTATATAATTGTTTTTTCTAGAATTATTGCATATCCAAATTCCAATCAAATGTCAAATATCCCAAACAAATATATAGAAAGTTCCAGTGAATTATATCATACTTAGGACTTTAAACATTTGATATTTTTCTTTAATGGTAGCTTTTATTTTATTTGGATACCCAGTACAAAAGTTGATTTTTTTTTTTTGAGGGAAATGGAGCTATAGTGTACAATGGGTAGGACATTTGCTTTGCATGTGGCTAATTTAGGATCCATTCCCAGCATTCCATATGGTCCTCTGAGCAGCATCACCAGGAATTACCAGGAGTAATTCCTGAGTTTAAAGCCAGTAGTAATCCCTGAGCATCGCCAGGTATGACTTCAAGAAATAGAATGCCTGTCTCCAGTATAGGCAGGGGTTGGGGGAGGAGGGGGATGGGGAGCATTGGTGGTAGGAGTGTTGCATTGGTGAAGAGGGGTGTTCTTTTCTATAACTGAAATCCAACTACAAAGATGTTTGTAATCATGGTGCTTAAATAGATATTATTATTAAAAATAACCCCAATGATTGGTCATTAGTTTTGCATATGGCCAACCTTGGTTTGATTCCTGCATACCCAATATAATGCCCTGAACACTGCCAGGAGTAATCCCCCTAAGACAGCTGGATTTGGCCCCAAATCCAAAACTAAATGAATAAAAATTGGAAAAAACAAAATTCATAATTAATGCCATATCAGTTATTCGATTTTTATTTTATTTTTTTAATTTTTTTAATTTTTTAATTTTTACATACATTCTATAGTATTTTAATACTATAATAATTTATATATATAATTTATATATATATATAATTTAATACTATAATAAATTTTAATTTATTTTTAATTTTTACATACATTCTATAGTAATTTGCAAGCTTCTATAGAGTACAGTATTTTAATTTAATCGGTAGACAATAGCTTGAACATAATTAGCATGTGTGAAGACAGGAAAATGCCTTAAGAAATTCAAGGAAGTGAAAATGCCTGAAATAGGGTACAGGCTGGTTAATTGGGGAAGTATTTGTGTTCCCTCTTGCTGCATGAAAAGTCTCCTCGTGGGTTACTTAACCTTGATGTGTTCCCATCTTTTCTACTCAGTGAGGCCATAGAAACTTATGAAGAGCCGTCTTGATCAATTCAATTAAGTTAGCTTTAGCCATGGGCAAGTCACAGAAACCCAGTCTTAAATTGGTTAAGACAGTAAACCTAATCAGCTCATGTGATTGAGAAGTCACAGAAGTAGCTTTGGCTGTTAGGTCAGTCTCGATACCATCATTTTGCTTTCACCTTTCTTTTCTCTATTTTCATTACATCTGCTTTAGCCTAAGGCTATAGTCTCAAGCCAGCTGCTAATGACTTCTGTGACCTCCATACTTTTGTTTACGTCCTTCTGAAAGAGACAGCAGAGCTCTCAGGAGCAGTTCCAGAGCTGTAAAAAAATATGTTAGCAGCCACTACATTTGCCACATCCCAGAGGTAGAAATAATGCCTCTTGCATTATCTGGAACCAAATGTGGTCACCACATGAGAGCAAAGTGAACATGCCAGAATTGTAGGCATACTGAAATACTCAAACTGCATGGGGGAGAAATGTAGATTGTATGTTGCCAAACCCAATAAAAATGAAAACAGCCCCGTCTATCTGGGGGTGTAAAAGAAGAAACTCATTTCATAGGTGATAAAATCAGGCAGAGGTGGAAGCCCCCGGTCTCATAACTTTAAAAGCAGATCAATTTAATCATCTTTCTTGGTCGCCATCTCAACAGCTTCTAGAACACATCGTAAAGGTTTGGACACAGGGGCTTGCTTTTTAAAGTGTTAACCATTTCATTTGTGAGATTTTTATCACACACCTGCTCTGTCAGCTGTTCTAAGAAGCACCAGGGATTTAAAAGTGAATAAAATACAACCCCAAACTTTAAGGAGCTTACCTCTGAATAGAAGAACCTCTGGACTGCTATCATCCTTGATTAATTTCAGTGGCAAGTCCTTGTCAGATTCTCAGCCTGATACAAGGTCAAAATGTTAAACCTTCATAGCCGCACATGAGCATATGGAACTTATCTCAAAAGGAACAAGTTTGGAAAAGGCGGAAGGATTTTGGGTAAGAAGTATGTAGTCAGTAATAGAGACCAACACAGTTAGTTTTTATCATGTTAAAGTCAAACATAGGAGTCTAGCAGGAAGTTGGTAAGGGGGTTTTAAGCCTGAATTGTATTCCCCAGGCATCTGGTATGCACTGCATTGAAAGTGGTTGTTGCATCATTTGCACCACAGTTAATAACTTCTATTGGGATGCCTGAGGGAGGAACCTGGAATCAAATTTGTCTATAAAAACACCATTCTCTCTCTCTAGGAATTAGGCCCCATGAATCATTTTGAGTGCTTCTTCACATGGCAAACTTTCTATTTTAATTGCTTTCTTACTATATAACTACTTTTCTTGGGTGGTGGTGCAAATCCCTTAGTGCATATAAAGCCTACTTTGATGGCGAATTGACTTCTTGTGTGTCAGCATAAAAAGCCCTGCAGAATAAGAATCTAGACTCAGACAGAAAGAACTAGGGTTAAATTAAATTGTTTAAAAGTTATATCCATCCCTGTGGCTCAATTTCATAAAGTTTGAGAGCTGAAGAGGCAGAGGAAACTTAAATGTTTCGAAACAAATTTGATTTTATAATTAAACAATTACAGAAAAATAAGTTTCTGATGTCAGAAATGAAAACATTTGTTTTTGCCTTGTTTTCTGTATTTTCAGTTTGAAATATCTTTCTACACATTTCACTCTGCCTATGGTTGTCCTTATAGTTGATGTGAAGCTTTTATATGAATAATATGGTTGGTACTTAAATAAAGATAATATTTTAAGAAAGAATAATATAGTTGATCCTGATTTTTATTTGTTCAGTCACTCCGTGTATTTTCATTGGTGAGTTTAGATTGTCAACATTTGGTTGATTATTGATATGTAAAATTTACTTAATGCCATTCTAGTTTTTGGTTTTATATTTCTGTTCTGTTACCATTTGTTTCTATCTTTTTATGTGGATGTGAGTCTGTTTATGTGGATGTCCGTCTAGTGAGTCTATTTTTTTCTTCACAATCTCTGATCCATAAATTTATTTGTGGTTAATGAGGAATGCATCAAATTTATTCTAGCTAAAGTAATTTATTTTTGATAGTAGGTTCAACTATACTTTCTCTCCTTTATGTTTTGTTGTTGTTACTTATATTTCTGCTGCTAGTTATAACCTTTTTGTTTCCTTTATTCACACAGAGAAATTCCTTTCAACTTTTTCTTTTTTTCTCTTATTTTTTTTATTTCTCTCTCTTTTTATTTTGATGGACCACAGCAAACATTACTTAGGGATTTCTCCTAGCTTTATGTTCAGGGATAATTCTTGATGGAGCTCAGGGGACTACATGGGATTGGGGATCAAACTTAGGCTGACCCCAGTCAAGGTCAGATCCCTATTTGTTGTATTAACACTATGGCTCCTCTTTTTAACAGTCTGTGTAGAACAGATCTAGAGATGATTATCTCAAATTTTATTTTTCTAAACATATTTGAGTGATAATTTTGTTGGGTCAAGTACTTTTGGCTGACTTGCTTTACCTTTTTGCAGTGTGAAAATGTTATTCCATTGTCTCCTGCTCTGTATGGTGTGTGACGAAAAGTCTATTGAAAGTTTGAGACAGATGCCTTTGTGTGTTATGTTTTTCCCTTTCAATATTTATTTTGTATTATTGACTCTTGATAATTTAACTAATGCTATGGCTTGGTATCAGTTGCTTTCACTTTGCTTCCCAGACTCTCATGGTTTGCTCTTTTTTTTTAATAATTTTTATTGTCACCTAAGTGAATTATAAATCTTTCACAGTAATATTTTAAGTACATAGTGACATTGAATCAGGGGGATTCCCACCACCAGTGCACCAGTGGTGTCCTCCCTCTACTCCTATTCCCAGCATGCATCCCATATCCCCCTCCTTTGCTTACTCTTTTATTAGGTCTTTAAAGTTTTCACTGTTATTTCTTTTAATATGGTCTCTGTTCCCTTCTATCTACCTTCTGGGAAAACTCATTATCCTTTTATTTACTCTTGTAATGAATTCTGATATTTTTCTTTCTTCTTCCACATGAGTCATTGCTGTCATTTTATCTTTAATTTTTTTTTTTACATTTGTTATAAGACTCTATCCAGCAGTGCTTAGTGCTTACTCCAGGCTCTGTGCTCAGGAATCATTCCAGGCTGTATTTAAGGAACCATATGGGATGCTGGGGATCAAACCTAGATCAACTACATGCAAGGAAATCTCCTACTCACTATAGTATCACTCTGGCTCCTATCTTCAGTTTTTGTATTCTTTCCTCTATGAGGTCTGCTTGAATAAAGTTCCATCTAACATGTGCTCTTCATACCTACCATCTTTGGAATTTTTAAATATCTTCAACCTTTTTGTTGCATAACTTCTTGCACCAAACTTCCTGTAGGTCAAACTCTACAGAATTTAACTTTTCAAAGAGACTATGCAATTTCTCTGGGTCCATAACTCCTTGTAGCTCTTTTTTGATACCTCGAACCTTCCTATATTTAATTGAGACTCTAACTTTGTTAAGTTTTGTTTTGCTTTTAAATTCATTTGTATCACCTTGACTCTGTTTTTATGTTTGTTTCTGGAGACTTAGCATCCTGTTTCCATATATGAATTAGCTTCTTTTGTCTCCCTGTAGATGGTGCTGTGGCTTTAACATTGTGGCTCTTGTTATGTGCTCCTGGTGAAGAACTGGGAGGTAAGGAAGAGAATGAAAAACTGTGGCTGATCACAGAGTTGCTAGTTGTAGTAGGTCAGAGTGGAAAAACCCAGAAGCATAGTTTTACATTTGCTATTCCAGCTTTAGGCCACACCTGATCCCTATCTAAGTAAAATACTTGTAAAAAATTCCAATAAAACTTGAGTCCCAGATCTTAGCCTCTAGTTTGAAGCCAGATATCTGACACATTTATTTCCCCCAAAGGAGTCTGGTAGGGACTCAGGTTGTACAATTGCTGCTAGCATAAAACACTAGTACACCTTTTCTCCCAGTAGTTCTTCCCAATAGCACAGTCTATCACTCATAAGTGGAAGCTTGCTGATATCACAGATTATAATGTCTGCAGTCTGTTCTGCCTTAGCATGATCAGTTCTACCAATAGCACGCTGACTGTTGCATACTATGTGATGAATGACTTCCCTGACCCTTGGATAATTCTGTGCATCACAGTCACCAACCTGCATGCAGAAAGGCTTGGGGTTCTCAGACAAATCAGACTGTGAGCCTATGAAGGTTTACTGCAACATATCATTAATTTCTGTTTGTTCTTTAGTGGCCAGCGATGCTTGGAGTCTAGTCTGCCATATCTCTGGAAAGAAATATAGGTTACATTTCCGGAGAGCTATTTTTGGATTAGCCCTTGTGAAAGACGCAGTGCAAATGTTAATAGTTGGCACTGCAAAGAACTCTAATATGTAGAAGCCGCCAATTTCTGTGGTGTAAATATCACTACGGTCAGTTGCAAGTCCTGATAGGGATGTCAAGAAAGAATTGTGTTGGGAAGAGATACAATTAAAAGACTCTTGGAGGAATGAACTCAGAATTGCCACTGAACAAATGTTTTACTTGTAACTAACTCCCACTATGACATTATGATTCAAGTACTGAAATAGCCTGACTTTAAAGAGGTGAAAATAGAAGCATTGAATTTCCCTATACTGTGCATGCAAGTAGAGGGGCAACAAGAATGTGCATACAAAAATCTGAGATAAATCCTTGCTCTTGGGGCTTGGGAGGGTCTCTCTCCCTTCCTGGAGCAGGATTTTTAGCCGGCATGGGTGGGCAGCTGGCAGGCCTCCGCATGTGCCAGCGGCCTGTTGGCCCGGCCCAGGGTAGGGGGGCCCGGACCTGGGTCACCCGACCCCCCTCTCCCCCATTCCTCAGGATCTCCAGGTGGGTTCCTGGAAGGAGTTGACGGGGCACCCTGGGTTTTCCCCACTCCCAGGCCGGGTCTGTCTGGAGACGGGCCTAGGGTGGGGCTGAGGGGGTGGAGTTTGATCTGGTGGGTGGCAGATAGCTGCTCAGCTATACTCAGGCTGTCACTGGCAATTTCATACCAGTGTACATTTTGCAAACTGAACATATGCTCCTCCCAACCATCAGTACCCCAGATTTACCCTTCTTAACTTTAGTAACACACAGTTCTAATCTCTGACCTAAGACATACAGTAGATCTAACAAATCCTAGAACTATTTAGAAGGACACAAATTGAACACATAATGAACTCATATATCTTTTGTATATTTTATGGGTATTTTCTTTAACTGATATAACTCTTTATATATTCTTCTACCATGATGTTTCTATCCACTTTTCATCTTGTCTTTTCTTTGTAAGCTGTTCAGTAAGGATTGTTGTTGGAACTGTCCCTCAGTTTGATGCCTATGATTGAACTATGTCATAGAAATTGCTGGTCTTGTTCCTATTGCTTCCAGATGCACCAATAACGCTTCATGGCATTGATTCTTGTTTGCATAGACACATTAAAATGGGAAAACACCATACATACAGATAAGTTCTTATCTAATAAATCTCAGTACAATGTACCTTACACCCTGAACATTGATATAATGACCTGTCACAGGCCTCAGAAGAATGGGCATCCTCCATTCACGCCAGAACCAGGCAAGCTATCTACAAAACATCCAAGGTCTTATATAGCAACAGCTGGAAGCAGTCCTCTACCAGGAAAGACACTACCAAGGGTCTGAGATCGACCTCCTAAAAAGAGACTTCCGTTTACACTGAGAAGACTTGACAACAACAATGACCTGCTCTACAGGACATGGTTCTCTCTAGTGCCCCTTAAGTGTGAGGGGAAACGAGAGGATGCTCTGCACCATCCTGACTGCAATATGGGATATGCAGACTCCAGGATCTTTAATACAGAAGCATGATACCAACAACAGAGACTATGTGAGGAATGGAGGTGTATTGCCACTACAGACGATGACTTGAATTGGACAAACTAGTTTGCCTGGAGCCTAGAGTCAGTCCTGTGCCAGGAAACTTCAGGGGTAGGGTCTCCTTGTATTTAGACCATAATTTGTCTTTCCATGTCCCTTATGTTTTGGTGGGCCTATGCAAACAAATGCCACTTTAATACCGTTTTTTACTATGTTCCCTTGACTCCAATCCTTAAGAAAAACAACCCACTAAAACTTTTGAGGTTAACTTAAACTAGTAAGCATCTGCATGGAACTAGAGAAATGTACGGTGCCCTCAATGTTTAAGGAGTTACATAAGTCTAATGCCTTTAGATTATATTGTGTGCTGCTAAGAATTAGTATGTACTACAACTGGGGATTTGAGGGACAAAGTAATTGTATTGTACATGGGTTCAGTTTTGTTTTTCTTAATGTTCTTTGGCTGAAAGTTCAAGGCTGGGATATCATCGATGGGACTACCGAGAATTCTGTTTATGGGTAATTGGGCTTCCACTGTAACTTTACCCTGTCCTCTTTCTTTGCATCTTTGTTGTCATAATTAAAATAAAATAAAAAAATGTAAAAAAAAATTCCTTGCTCTTAACTACAACGCTGTATTATCTGCAGCCATTGTAGTCATTTGGTAGAGGTGTGTGTGTGTGTGTGTGTGTGTGTGTGTGTGTGTGTGTGTGTGTGCGCGTGCTCAGAGTTTACTCCTAGCTCTTCACTCAGGGATCACTCCTGGTAGAGCTCACATTATGTGGTACTAGGGATTGAACTCAAGTTGGTTATGTACAGTGCAAGAGTCCTACCCTCTGTACTATTGCTCTTGCTCCAATATATGTATATACTTTTATATTTTATTACTTTATTTAAACACCATGGTGTATATAGTTGCTCTGATTTGTCTCTGCCATTTGAAGTTGCAACACCAATTCCACAATCAGTGTAACACTCCCTCCACTCTTATCCTGGATTCCCATCCATTCCTAAGCCTCCCAGCTTGGCAGGTATGAAATACTTTTTTTTATATTGCTTGTTTACAACTAAGAGATATGGAGTTTTTGAAAAAAGTCTTTAGCAAAAGAAAATTTGTGAAAATTGTTTTGGGGTCATTAAGTCATTGTGTGAAGCTGATTGTAAGTTGTTGCTAGATGATCATTTTATGTTACTTAGTGTTGTTCGTTAACCTAAGGTGACATCTAATTTGACACAAATTTGACAACTTGGTATGTTCCAACCAAGGTGTAAGTACCTGGAGAGATAGCACAGCGGCATTTGCCTTGCAAGCAGCCGATCCAGGACCAAAGGTGGTTGGTTCGAATCCTGGTGTCCCATATGGTCCCCATGCCTGCCAGGAGCTATTTCTGAGCAGAGAGCCAGGAGTAACCCCTGAGCACCGCCGGGTGTGACCCAAAAAACCAAAAAAAAAAAAAAAAAAGAATTTGGAAGTCACACAATCACATATGTAGCCACATGCCCCAGGAACTCCAAGTTCTGTGGCTGACATGACAATGACTGTGGGACATGTCTGTGATTGTCATTGGATGTGTCTGTGGCTTCTGGAAGTATGAAAAGGCTGGAGGAGGCTGTCTGCATTTACTCCAAGTTGACTCTAGATTCTTAGCTAGTGTTTTCAGCCCAATTACTGGGATGCCTAGAGTTTCAGTTAGTTAGGTGTCTCTGCAAAGAGTAACATGATGAAGTTTGGTTGTTGGCTGGCTCCAATATTTATAAGAATATGGATATGCTGAATGTGGAAATTATAAAGCAGAAAATATTTGTATTAACCTTATAAAATTCATGTAAGTTTGTTTCTATAAATAATGAGGAGCTATTAGGGAATATATTAGTGCTGATATGGGGGTAATACTTCAAAGATTGAATAACTTATCTTAAGACAGACTGTTTAAATGGAAAGCTGTAAAATAGGGAAAAGCTGTAATTGAGAAGGTAAAACTCTGTCAATAGGAACTGGTAACCCATGGTCCAGGTTGTGAGCCATTTGCTATCAAATTACAACAATTTCCTGGACCACTTCTACTTTGATTTCCTAGAGATGTTTGACTGTCTGCTCATCTGCCACTGAGTTACAAAGAGCATCTTGACCTCAATATATTTTAAGAGGGACTATTTTCATGAATTGAGTCCTTGATATTGCAATTTCTTCTCTGGGGAAAAAAAATATATATATATATATATATAACAACTTTTTTTATAAGGAGTCTAAATTAACACAGTTATTGTGTTTAAAAGACTTCTGAACCAGATTTGTGTTCTTTTCCTCATATATGTAATCCTCTTATTCATGAAGGACACCAAGTAGATTATCCATGACTTAGCTCAATTATGGTATCCGTTGCCTGGATTTTGTTGATCTTGTGGGTTAAGAAACCAGTCCCATAAACTCTTTCCTCAAAGTTGGTCACAGAATTCAATAAAATTTTTGCTTATTCTTACTGATTTATTATAAAGATAACATCTCAGGACTAGTCAAATGGGTTAGTTGTGAAGGGCAAGGTATTGTGTTTGTGTGTATACCATATATCTTGTTTGTTAATGGAGTTATGTTTTGAGAAATGTGTTTATATATATATGTGTATATATATATATTTATTTAGTTAGTTTTTGAGCCACACCCGGTGAATCTCAGGATTTACTCCTGGCTATGTGCTCAGAATGTGCTCAAAAATTGTTCCTGGCTTGGGGAACCATATGAGATGCCAGGGGACTGAACCACGATCTGTCCTAGGCTAGCACAGGCAAGGCAGATGCCTTACCACTTGTGCCACTGTACCGGCCCTGTGTTTTGAGAAATGTGTTAGGTGGCTTTTTTTTTTTTTTTCATTTTTAAAATGTGTTGATTTAAAGCACTGTGATTGACTCATAGTTGAGTTTTAGACACACAATGTTTCAGCACCAGCCCCAGCACCAGTGTCAACTTCCTTCCACCAATGTTCCCAGGTCTTTCCCATATTAATGCAGCTACCTTTGCAGCCTGCCAACATAACAGGCACCATTTTAAGTTAGGTTGTTAAAGTTTTTGTCTTTTATTTTAGTGGTTGACTTGGTGGTTGATATTTAGTTCTGTCCTTCCTTAACACCATCAACATACCTAAGCCATGATCCTTGTCCCTCATTATTTAACAACACTCCTGGCCCCAGGTGTATGGTGAGGAGAAGGAAAGAACTAACGTGGAAGAGGAGAAAGACAGGTAATTTCTTTTTTACTATGAAATTTATAGAGTGCAGTTTCACATATCTAGATGGTTAATCTTACAGTACTCTTAGTCTATGTGAGACAGTCTGTTGGCGGTAACACTACCAGGCATGCAGTCTTCTATTGCTCCAGTATCATTCAATACTGTCATCAGTTCTATATTGTCCATCATGCCACTCTCAATACATCCAAACCCAAATTTTGTCCTTTCATTAGAATTTGAGATAGGCATCTTTCTGTAGGCAGATTGATTAAATCATTATCATTGACATTTTATCCCCAACCTTTATATACCAGAAGTTCTGGCATACAGCCCCATTCTCTAGGGGTTGCTTTGTTGGCACAAGTTTGGTATGGTTGAAAGGCATATTATAAATAATAGAAGATGTTCCTCCTCTCCCATCACTCAGGAAACATAGAGAAGTTTAGGATCTCTGTGCTCCTAAAACTAAAGGAACCAAATATTCCAAATACATATTAATTTCATCCTCTAATTTGGGCAAAAGAACTGTGAGTAAGAATAAAATTATAAATTGTAATTAGTGGGGGTTTTTTTTGTTTGTTTTGCTTTTGTTTTTGAGCCACACCAAGAAATACTTGAGGTCTATTCCCTGAGTGTTCAGGAGTTTCTCCATGTGGTGATGCTTGGGAGACTGCAATGCTGAGGATTAAATTTAAGGCTCCAATCTACATAGGACATGCACCAGCCCACTGAACTATCTCCATGGTCCTGTAATTTCCATTTTTAAAATCCAGTGTCCAGATAACTATTGAGGGAGTTTGTTTTCTGGTTTCTCTTGGTTTCTAGTTCTTTTTTTTTTTCTTTATTTAAACATCTTGATTACAAATATGATTGTGATTAGGTTTCAGTCATGTAAAGGACAACCCCCTTCACCAGTGCAACATTCCCACCACCAATGTCCCAAATCTCCCTCCATCCCACCCCACCCCCACCTGTACTAGACAGGCTTTCCAGTTCCCTCATTCATTCACATGGTTATGGTAGTTCTCAGTGTAGTTATTTCTATAACTGCACTTACCACTCTTTGTGGTGAGCTTCATGAAGTGAGCTGGAAGTTCCAGCTCTTGTCTCTGAGGATTGTTGCAAAAATGACTTTTATTTTTCTTAAAACCCTAGATGAGTGAGACTATTCTGCATCTCTCTCCTCTGACTTATTTCACTCAGCATGATAGATTTCACGTACATCCATGTATAGGAAAATTTCATGACTTCATCTCTCCTGATGGCTGCATAATATTCTATTGTGTATATGTACCACAGTTTCTTTAGCCATTCATCTGTAGAAGGGCATCTTGGTTGTTTCCAGAGTCTTGCTATGGTAAATAGTGCTGCAATGAATATAGGTGTAAGAAAGGGGTTTTTGTATTGTATTTTTGTGTTCCTAGGATATATTCCTAGAAGTAGTATAGCTGGATCGTATGGGAGCTCAATTTCCAGTTTTTGGAGGAATCTCCATATCGCTTTCCATAGAGGTTGAATTAGTCGGCATTACCACCAGCAGTGGATAAGAGTTCCTGTCTCACCGCATCCCCGCCAACACTGCTTGTTCTCATTCTTTGTGATATGTGCCAATCTCTGTGGTATGAAATGGTATCTCATTGTTGTTTTGATTTGCATCTCCCTGATGGTTAGTGATGAGGAGCATTTTTTCATGTGCCTTTTGGTCATTTGTATTTCTTCTTTGTCAAAGTGTCTGTTCATTTCTTCTCCCCATTTTTTGATGGGATTAGATTTTTTTTTTCTTGTAAAGTTCTGTCAGTGCCCTGTATATTTTGGACATTAGCCCCTTATCTGATGGGTATTGGGTGAATAGTTTCTCCCACTCAGTGGGTGGCTCTTGTATCCTGGGCACCATTTCTTTTGAGGTGCAGAAGCTTCTCAGCTTAATATATTCCCATCTGTTGATCTCTGCTTCCACTTGTTTGGAAAGTGCAGTTTCCTCCTTGAAGATGCCTTTAGTCTCAGTATCATGGAGTGTTTTACCTACATGTTGTTCTAAATACCTTATGGTATCAGGTCTGATATCAAGGTCTTTAATCCATTTGGATTTTACCTTCGTACATGATGTTAACTGGGGTCTATGTTCGTTTTTTTTTGCCAGTGGCTAACCAGTTCTGTCAGCACTTATTGAAGAGATTTTCCCTGCTCCACTTAGGATTTCTTGCTCTTTTGTCAAAAATTAGGTGCTTGTAAGTCAGCTCCCTATATCACATGTACTCTAAATATTGTGGAATCGACACAAACAAAATCAAAAGGATCTTTTCCCTAAGAACCCCTCAACTCATATTCCATGCCTATTCTTCATGCCAAACAGTACCCAAATCAAAAACTTAAGATCTTTGTGTATGAAGAAAATTTTAGAGAGTGGTAGTTTTAAATTTTTGCTCTTATGAACCCAGAATGGTTCAGAACTTGTGAAAAGTAAGTAATTACAGAGAGTCAAAGTGGTTTACCCTTGCAACATTAATAACTGGAAATTGAGTATTGATATTCCCTTTCTCAGAAAGTCTCTTGCTCATTTTCTCTGATCTAATCTCTCATTTTATTCTATTTTTCTTCATTTTCTGTTTCTCAATTTTGTAGTGACCCTGTTATTGAATCCAAGTTTAGCTGTTCATTTCTCAAAGGACAATTAACTAAAAGACAAGGGTTGTGAGGAAAAAAGTTTTGTTCAGATGTTAGAGATTGAGAGGATGGTGGGCTTCTTGTTTTCAAAAATCCATCTTGTTTCTATGGTCACATGAAATAGTTTTTATTGGAAAAGGAAAAGAAATAAAAAAAGTCTTATCTCCATGGTTACAGAAAGGGGTTTTTATGGGAAAGAAGAGGGGAAATACGGGTAGGCTGTAGGCTAATGGGCATCAGATAAACAAACCTGAACAAAAGACAGACAGTTTTGAGAGATAAATAAATTGAGCAAACTGTACTTGTCATTAGGCTATGGGGCGAGGACATCTGTCCTCTTGAATCTTGATCTTTGACCTGGTTTTAATCTCCACTATCAGTTCTTCCTTTCATGTCCAAAAAGGTTGATGCCTCTAGTCAAAACTGACTGGCTCCTGCTGAAGTAATCTTTATTCCTTCTCTTGGTGATTCTAACATAAAGGGAAGATATTTCTCCTTTTATGCTAGTGCTTTTAGACTATTATTAATCATTCAAAAGAAATGGGATACTGATTCAGATCTGGTCACTTCTTGCTGAATAGGGTCATCATGATGGGATTTCGGTGGGTAGGGAGCAGGGTAGAATAGAAAAAATTCACCTGGTGAGAAAATTATTTCCACAAAGGTCAGTTTTTTCTATCTTGGGGAACTCAACCATGGACATAATTTTTATCCACAAACTATTTTCTGGTTTAAAGTATTGTTGATTTTATAATCACCTTTATGGAACTTCTTGAGAAATTCTACAACTTCTGTTATTTTTTCTTTTTTTATTTATTTATTTAAATAAAATGCATTACATAGTTGACATACTATGATCATAATACATTTGCTTTAGGAAGACCGAAAGCAACATAATTAAAAAAAATAGAAATTGAAAGAAAAAATAAACAGATGGAAGACAAAGGAAAGAATATTTTTTGAAAATTATTGAATCACAATGAATTCATTGAAGCACCAGCAGAAAGTTTAGTAAGCTCTTCTTTTCTTTAAAAGGATAAGAATTAAAAAAAATACAGTAATGGTGTGAGAGTAGCAATTGTTGTTGTTTGCATAGGCCCAGCAAAATATGAAGAAAATGGATGATGTGAGTGTCCTCTAGTTTCACCTCACCATTAGATGTGGAGCATCCTGCCTTGCAAGCAAGTTATTGATGTTGCTGAGTCATCTGGGTGTTAAGGGAACACACCTTGGAGTAAGTCAATACCAGGGTAGCTGTAGGGTCTTCCCTGGTAGAGGTTTTCTTCCTGGTAATGTAGACAATTGTGGTTGTTTCCATAGATGGTCAATGATTCAAGGGCATATGGGCAATGCCATTCTTCTGTGGCCTGAGTCAAGTCATTATGCCAGTGTTCAAGGTATAAGGCCTAACTGCATTACAAAATTTGTGTTCCTATCTCTATTAGGTAAGAACTTGTTTGCATATGTAGTATTTTCCCATGTTAATGTGCCAATGCAAAAGAGGAACAATGCCACAAGATATTATTGGTGCCTCTGGGTGCTGAGGGATCAAGTCCAACAATCCCCTTAACTTGGTTCTAACATGAATTCTAAAGTGAAAGACTCTTCTACCAGAATTTCTTATTGACAGATCGCAAAGAAAGAAAGGAAAAAAAAAGACAAAAATAAAAAACAGTAGGCACAATTGTTACTGCATAAGGAGTTATTCAGTAAGAGTTATAGTGGTTAAGGAAATACATCTAAGATATTCAAAGGAGATATGCATGTCCCTTTTTAAGTCATTAGACATAATCAGGAGGAGGATGCTGAATCCTGGATGACACTTTGGTCTGTGATTTGGCCTTCTGGAGTCTTCAAAATGACTCCCAGCAGTCCCATATGGGGAAACATCTTTGAGTGGGGACTAAATCAGAAACCTAGTAAGGTAGTAACCAAGGTAATACAGTGAAGGGATGTGGAGGACAGGAGGCCGCTGAGAGTAGATACGTAAGAACAGAGTACTGTTTTCTTCTTAGCATGAGAGTCTATTTATTTTTCACTCTGGTAGCTGGTTGGCAGCTGGCTTCAGAGAGGATAACGATGTGCTTTGTGCGGAGCCACGACTGAAGGTAAAAATGGTTAAATGTGGGGTAATAGGTGGTGGGAGTGAGGGAGTAAAGGACTAAAAATGAGCTTCTGGGTGGAGCCAAGGAAGGAAGGAAGGAAGGAAAGTATACAACATAGACATTCTGTATATGACAAATGGATTAAATCCAATGATATCCTATATGTCCACTCGGTTTCAGAATGGACAGGGGTAGGAAGGAAAGTTGCTGCAACTTCCCGAACCCAGCCCGTCTTGAGCAGGGTGGGGATTGGGAAAAGCCTGGCGTTCCCTTTAAACTCTTCGCTGGCACCCAACTCACTGGCCCCTGGTGCGTGGGGACCAGGGATAGCCCTGGAGATGGAAGGTTGTTGGGGTGGCCCAAGCCCTGCACCCTTTTCCCCCAACCTCAGGCTTGGTTAAAGGGGCCTTTGGCATGGAGGAGGCCTACCATTCCCTGTGCTGGCAAAAGTTCCCAGCTCCCAGTAACTTCTGTAATTTTATAGAGACAATGCTTTTAATCCTGAGGACAGATTGGTCCATGTGAGTTGTTTCTTTTTAAGTCCCTTGTCCAGCTCTAGCAGGACTACTTGTGGGCCCTTAAATTCTTCTAAGTGCCAGAGTATTCTGGCATCTACTCTTTACCACCTGAAGTCCTCAGCTGACTTACATTTTGAGTTGTTAAGAAATAAGCTGATCTTGGTCAGGCCAATTAAAGCTTAATTTAAGCCCATATGAGAATTTCTTAGTTTTTCTTTTTAAATAAAACATCATTTACCATCAAGATTCAACTGCAACACTTATATTTTGAGATTAAATAGTCAATCCTTTAGCTCCCACAATATTCAGGGAGTGGTGGTGCAAGCGGTAGGGCATTTGCATTGCATGTGCTAACTTAGGATGGACCTCAATTTGATCCCTGGGCATCCCAAATGGTTCCCCCAAACCAGGAGCAATTTCTGAGTGAATAGGCAGGAGTAACTCCTGAGTGTCACCAGGTGTGACCCAATCCCCCCAACAAGATAAGCATTGTATCATTATTTCTGTTTTTATGTGGATCAGGCATTGTCATGAAATATTAAAAACATACTCAGATTGCCAAGAAGAAAGTGAATTTTTTAAGTTTTACTTATAAAATATGCAGTTTACTGGGTTTCTGTAGATCAAAGTATATTTTCAGTAGTCCTTTTAGTCCTATGTAGAGAAATCTCAATCTCCTGATGTTTTTAAGAGTCCAGTCTTCTAAAAATTCAGCACTTTTTTTTTTTTTGGTTTTTGGGCCACACCAATTTGATGCTCAGGGGTTACACCTGGCTATGTGCTCAGAAATCGCCCCTGGATTGAGGGGACCATATGGGACACCGGGGGATCTAATCGCAGTCCATCCTATGCTAGCGCTTGCAAGGCAGACACCTTACCTCTAGTGCCACCTTCCAGACCCCTTTTTGCTTTTTTTTTTTTGAAAATTCAGCACTTTATCTTCAATTATATGACAACCCTGTATTCTGCAATGTCTGCCAAAGACCATTTTGCCTCAGATTTCTCTGATCATGACATTAGGACAATTCTACAAATGGAAAAAGGTTTTAGAATGTTCATAACTAGAGATCTTATAACACAATTGGCAAGAAAGTTTGCTCAACTTAAAATACAATTTTCTAAAATAAAATCAACAGGGCCCAGAGAGATAGCACAGCGGCATTTGCCTTGCAAGCAGCCTATCCAGGACCAAAGGTGGTAGGTTCGAATCCCGGTGTCCCATATGGTCCCCCGTGCCTGCTAGGAGCTATTTCTGAGCAGACAGCCAGGAGTAACCCCTGAGCACCGCCAGGTGTGGCCCAAAAACCAAAATAAATAAATAAATAAATAAATAAAATCAACAAAATTATCATAGTGTCGTAGGCTTTCCAAATAATGTTAGAATATCCAAACTATTCATATATATTTAATCCCTTTTATATATATAAATATATAAAAGGGATTAAATATTTTTGTACTGTGATAGTTCTTCTCATGAAGCTTTACTATATAGCACATAAGGGCTATACACCTATATATGATACTTATTTAAAAGGGTGAGAGTATATATTGAGATTGTATAGGTAGGGATCAGTGTGGTATTATAGTGGGCAGTGCATTTGCCTTGCATGTGCCAGCTCAGTTCTCTCCTGGCATCCCATATGGCCCCCTTAGGCTGCACATAGTAATTCCTCAACACAGTGAAGAGATAGCACTGTAGGTAAAGCACATTTTTTACATGCAGCTGAGTTGGGTTCGATCTCTCTGCCACATATGGTTGGCTGAGCGCCACCAAGAATGAGCCCTGAACACAGAGCCAGGAGTAAGACATGAACATAGCTCGATTTGGACACAAAACAACCAAAAATGAATAAAATTAAAAAATGAGAAAATCTTTAATGATTTATTTTCACTAATACTGGACTTCTGCTTCAAGTTTTTTCCTTAAAGAGGCTAAAATCGGGCCCGGAGAGATAGCACAGCGGCATTTGCCTTGCAAGCAGCTGATCCAGGACCAAAGGTGGTTGGTTCGAATCCCGGTGTCCCATATGGTCCCCCGTGCCTGCCAGGAGCTATTTCTGAGCAGATGGCCAGAAGTAACTCCTGAGCACCGCCGGGTGTGGGGCCCCCTCCCCCCAAAAAAAGAGGCTAAAATCATATCTTCATTTGAAAGGCAAAGACAGACTAGTATACTATTTGAATCTATAAGATAGGCCCTACATCTATAAAGTCATTTTTAAAATCAAGTATCAAACCCACGTTTGTCTAACCAAGAAAAATTTTAAAAACTTAATCTGGGGCTGGAGCAGTGGCACAGCAGTAAGGTGTTTGCCTTGCAAGTGGTAACCTAGGATGGTTGGCAGGTCAGTCCCCTGTGTACCATATGGTCCCCCAAGCCAGGAGCGATTTCTGAGCACATAGCCAGGAGTAAGCCCTGAGTATCACAGGATGTGGCCCAAAAATAAACAAACAAACAAACAAACAGAAAACCTAATCTGATCTTTTACTTTTCTTTTTATATAGGATTTAAAAGACAGATCTTAGGCAAAGGCTTTTCACTTTTTCTAGGTATGCATTTTTAAACTTAGTAGTTTTTCTCTTCGTTTCTTTAAAAAAAAAACAGAATAGAGTTTATCTTGACCATGAAAACACTAGCCATAATATTATATCATTTATTTGCCCTTTTAATCAATTTATCTTTTCTAATGAGAAGTTGAGATACAAAGCTTCAATTTTTTTTTTTTTTTTGTGGTTTTTGGGTCACACACAGCAGTGCTCAGAAGTTATTCCTGGCTCCAAGCTCAGAAATTGCTCCTGGCAGGCACGGGGGGGACCATATGGTGTGCCGGGATTCGAACCGATGACCTCCTGCATGAAGGGCAAACGCCTTACCTCCATGCTATCTCTCCGGCCCCCCCGCTTCAATTTTTTTTTTATTGGCCTAATAACCAGAAATCTTCTAACTTAACTGTGAACCAACCATTTCCTCTCCTTTACATTTTTCAATGGAACCTCTTCTTTTTCTTCTTTTGTTTTTGGACCACACCTGATGGGTCTCTGGCTTTACTCCTGGGTCTGTGGTCAAGGATGTGCCTGGTGCACTCAGAGAACCATACAGAGTGCTAGAGATTGAACCTGTGTAAAGCAAATACCATACCTTCCATACTATTGGTCTAGCATGTGGTACTCATTCTGAGAAAAATTATTGTTATGTAATAACATAAAAGCCCAAGATATTTTGTTCCATTACCCAAATATTTGATAACATTTTTTACTGAAAGATGATACATAGGTTAAGCAATTTTATAATCAAAAAATCATAGTTTTTAGTTATGGACACAACATAAGGTGGTCCATCCTGCTAGGATATATCCCAGATGACTTTTATTAACTTATTTTTATTCATAATATTTGGCGGGTCTTTGGGCCACACTGGTGATATTAAGGGATTATTCATGTTTGTGCACTCAGGGATCTCTTCTGAGTCCAGAAGACTATTTGGGGTGCTGTGGGGGGCTAACCCAGGTTGGCTTATGTGCAAAGCAAATGCCATAACTATATTTCTGTTCCTCCAAGATGGCACTGAAGCTAAATTTCCCATGATGAAACAAAACAAAAAACAGAACCAAACTCCAAACACATATTCATGTAGACCAAAACCAATTCTGAACTCAAACTCAAGTAGAACAAAACTAAATGGAGCTTTTTCCAGTGAAAATCATCCCGAGGAACACAAAGTTTTGTTAAATTGACTGATGGTACTGAAAAGAAGATGATCCAGAAGGCATTCTAAATGGGAAAAAAAGGCATAAATGGCAAAATAGGACTTTGGACTTGCTTGGACTCATCCATTCTTAGGATCTGGTGACTCAAATTAATTGTTTTTACCCTCTATCAGCAGTACTTGTGGCAACTGATGCTGCAAGAGGGAGGGGAGGAAGAGAAATAGATCTCCCTCACAGGGGTCAACCTTATCACAAGTAACTGACACAGAGGGTGACTGGTCATCTCAGCACACTTGCCTTAGGAATCAGTCTGCCTTGAGTACTCTGGCTGGCATCTGACTGGCTCATCAAATTCTATCATTGAACCCAAGTTCTGATATTGCTGCTGGAAGACCAATTACTCCACAGACAAAAGTTGGTGAGAATAAAAAAATTTTTCTGATGCTAGAAACCTGAGAGCATGGTTGACTTTATGTCTTGAAACCCATCTTGTCTTTAAATAAGCGAATTTTGTAGGAAAGAGGAGAGTAGAAAGGATAAACAACAGACTAGTGGACGCCACCACAATGAACAATAAAATACCTTGGTGGGCTGATCCTTTGAGGCACATTCCATCTTATCTACAAGTATAAACAAAGTAGAGGGTTAGGATTTTTGGTGAAGTGTCAACTGTCCCTTATCTTTAAGCTTTGGGGCAAGTACTGTTTTAAACTCTATTATTTCAGAATTTCTATTTTATTGTCTGATTTCTCCTCCGACCACCTCAAAAGTCAGGTTCTAACCTCTGCAAATTAAAAATACCCATCAGATAAGGGGCTAATCTTCAAAATATACAAGGCACTGACAGAACTTTACAAGAAAAAATACCTAATCCCATCAAAAATGGGGAGAAGAAATGGACAGACACTTTGACAAAGAAGAAATACAAATGGCCAAAAGACATGAAAAAATGCTCCACATCACTAAATTAAAGATTCATTAACTGGTAAATTTGCATCTTCTTTCATCTCTAGTTATTTTTGATAAGGGAAAGGATATTGCAGAATAAGTCCTCACTGATATGAAATATGCTTCCACTTCCATGAACCCCCAATCTGAGCCCCCATGCCTGCTTAATATATATAGTATAACTTGATCACTAATACTTAATTGTGGTTTTGGTAATATTTGTTTTAATGTTTAAAAAATTTCATATAAAATAAGTATAATTCTAGAATTTATTCAAATGTATGATTCTACATGCATACATCCACATAAAATAAATAGTAATGTTAAAACAGTTAAAACATTATTTCTTGAAATTATAAAACTTCAGACTCATCTATTTCACTGGGACATTTGTGTATTCTTAATGTTGGTTTTGTCCTTTAAATAAGTCTTATTAACACCATGGTGATTTTTGCAGAATAAAGCTGTAGAATTTCCTGGCATTTAGCAAGTATTTCCAAAAGGGTCAGATTAAAGGCAACTTGTGTATTCTTTGGGGTAGATTTTAGTAGCCACCACTAGATACAGGGGTATGATAATTAGCCTTCTGTTTTCAGCCCCAATACAATACTATTGGTGCCAGGTTATAATGAAAGCCAATATTTGACTAAATGCTTACCTTCATGAAGGTACTGATAAGTAAGTATGGTCAGATAGCTTGTTATTCAAATGCATGAAACCAGAGCTCTGTCCCTTGTGGTTTTCTGATGATATCTTGTAGGAAAGATTTACCAGAGGTCTATGTAACTCTTTTACAGTATCAGGATTCAGTCAACTATTGAGAAACTAAGAATCCTTTCATCCACTGGCTGGGCACAAAATGTTTAGAGATTAAACTACAAGTACAAGTCTCATTATAATACCATATATTTTTTAATTTAGGACAATATCACAATTTACCTGCTTTGAATAACCTGTAATTTTACTAATAAAAACTTATTTCCAGTATCTATTCTGTAAATCAACAAGGCACTCATTTCAAACCCCTTTGTAACATTTATTTAGACAATTTTCAAACATTTGGTATTAATAAGGATAACTGAAGGTTTGTGAAATGGTTGCTACTGAAAAAACTTAAAATATAAATATTAAATAAATATTAAAATATAAAATAATATTTATACTGGAATATAAAATATGAATATTTTATTAGGCAACTGACGATTAATTGTCGTTTCAAATCACAGCAGTACGTTATTATGTTTTAACCAAATAGAAGTTATAAGGATAATTCTTATCTCCAGGTGCTTCGGTATTTTGAATATTTTGTTTAATCACAGGGTAGCATTATTCCTCTCCTCCAAATGTGTCTCCTACAGACAAAGCAATAGTTTTTTCTTTCTCTAGGGTGCAAGATTACAGACCAGATAAAGAGGAGCCAGAAAGCTCTGTTGTAAGTAGGAATGAATGGAGACAATCTGGTTAGATAGGAATACATCTTGCAGCCATTGTGAGTGCTTTCTAAAGGAATAGATAACCATTGTTCTGTCATGTGAACTTCCTTGTTGTTGGTTTTTTTTTTTGTAATGAACTAGGTCTGGGGAGATAGATGAAAGGGTTGGAATAAATACTCTGCATGCAGAAGTCCTGGGTTCAACCTTTGGCCCTGCACTGGGAATAGCCTCCAGATTGTGGCCCCAAACCCCAAAGAACAAACAACAGTAAACTAAAAAATATATGCTAAAATGTAGAAAAATTTTTTCATAAAACACTATGTGACTTTATTTTTATGTAATTTGAAATTTAGTATGAGACATATTGTTTTATAACAGTGAAAACCAAATGAAATGTATAGTAACATCAAAACTGCTTACCCACCAAGTTTGGTTTTTATTTTAGGGGGGTCTGGTAGTTTACGTTTCAACTTGGACAAATTGATTACTAGTCCCATTGAGGAGATAAAGACAAAATACAGGGACTATACAATTTCCTTTTCTAACAGTCTATACAATAAAATAATTCATGGAAACTAGGGCCTCAATGAAGGGCAATGGAAAAATAAATTTATGAAAGGCTTGTGAAAATTGTGTTTTACATACATTTCAGTCCATATATTGTTCGGAAAGGTGGAAAATTAGTCTCCCTAACTAGGTTCTCATACAAGTTAATAATAAAAATCCTGTGTCAGGGGCTGGATAGATAGCACAATGGATAGGGCATTTGCCTTGCACGCAGCTGATCTGGGTTCAATCTCTGGCATCCCAAATGGTCTCCTCCACAGTCTGTCGGGAATGATTTTTGAGTGCAGGGTCAGGAGTAATTCTGGTGCACTGCTAGTGTGTCCCAAAAACCAAAAGTGTGGCTAGATTAGATATAAAAAACAATTGATACTTGTATCCTCAAGAATATTTGTTATGCAGTTTTTTTTCTGTTATTGTTTTTGGGCCACACTTGGTGGTACTCAGGGGTTACTCCTGGTTCTGTAGTCAGAAATCACTCCTGGCAGGCTTAGGGTACCATATGGCATGCTGAGAATTGAACTTACTCACTGTGCTAAATTCTGTCACTCAAGCCCTGAGTTATATAAAATATTATAGAGATATATTTGAATGAAGAGTTACTATTTGTCATGGAGGACTGTTTATATAGAAATAGGTATACATTCTTTTGTGACACTACTATTTCTGGGAAAGGGGAACCACCCAAATAATCCTTAGGGGACTTGGAGACTCAGAAATTCTTGACCAACTATAAGGACAAGAGATGTGAAGGACCTGATGATGTTCAATGGCCTGTGGTGCTGAGGAACTAATGGGTAGTCTCCATGAAAACCAAGCACTTTAATCTCTGTACTAACTTTCCAGTCCATATCTAACATATTTCCTCTAATATACTCTGTCTTATTACTCTCATATGGATCACTAAATTATGAATGGCATAATTTTTTTCTCACTTGTCTAAATTAATTCTTTTTTTTATTGTGGGCAAAGTGTATTACAAATCTTTCACAGTAATATTTAAGGCACATAGTAGTAATGAATAAGGGGCATTCCCACCACCAGTGTTGTCCTCCCTTCACTCCTTTTCACAGCATGCATCCCTCTTTCCCCTCCTTAGCCCCCATAATGCTAGTGCAGCTGTTCCCCCATCTACAGCTTGATGTAGGTTGGGCATCATTTCTGTTGTCGTTGACTTTGGATTTTGTGTTCAAGTCTGATCATTTTTTATTTCCACCAAATGGACATACGACTATCTGATCTTGGTACCATTCATTGCATATACAATATTTTAATTCAAAAAAACTTTTGTGATGATCAGAAACCATGGAAGTTAATTATCTGTTACAATTGTCTAGTATGCCATAAAGCATAATTAGAGGGAGGTCTTAGCTACTATCTGGATTGCGACTCTGGTTCTTTGGTGAGTACCAGGTAAAGCATGGTTTAAGAGGTGTGGGCAGGTGACCATGATTTGGAATAGGAGGAATAGTTAGGAATTCACTAACTAGATTAGCAAGTGATCCTGTGACTCAAGATGAACAAGAAGGTCTGTTATCAGGACTGATAAAAGAGCTTGATGCCGCTGTTACTCTGTGCCAGGGATTGTTCAATCCCTTACAGACTTGATCTTATTTCTGCAGCAGCCTCAATATTCTCATATTCTAAAGAGCATTTTTATTCTTAGCCTGGATCTTGTTTTTGTGCAGAAACCTGTACTAGGTCAGAGCTATCACTTTCTGTCTACTCTCTTGTTACTGATATTTTCAGATTACTGACAGAATTTTACATTCTTCTTCTTCTTCTTCTTCTTCTCTTCTTCTCTTCTTCTTCTTCTTTCTTCTTCTTCTTCTTCTTCTTCTCTTCTCTTCTTCTTCTTCTTTCTTCTTCTTCTTCTCTTCCTCTTCCTCTTCTTCTTCTTCCTACTCCTTCTTCCTCCTCCTCCTTCCTCCTCCTCCTCCTCCTCCTTCCTCCTCCTCCTTCCTCCTCCTTCCTCCTCCTCCTCCTCCTCCTCCTCCTCCTCCTCCTTCTTCTTCTTCTTCTTCTTCTCCTTCTCCTTCTCCTTCTCCTTCTCCTTCTCCTTCTCCTTCTCCATCTCCTTCTCCTTCTCCTTCTCCTTCTCCTTCTTCTTCTTCTTTCTTCTTCTTCTTCTTCTTCTTCTTCTTCTTCTTCTTCTTCTTCTTCTTCTTCTTCTTCTTCTTCTTCTTCTTCTTCTTCTTCTTCTTTTCTTCATTTTTGTTTTTTGGGCCAAACTAGGTAGTGCTCAGGGGACCATATAGGATGCCGGGAATCAAACCCAGGATTGTTCTGGGTCAGTGCATACAAACAAAGTAAATGTCCTACTGTTGTGCTATCACTCTGGCCCCCAGAATTTTAAATTCTTCAGGGAAGATAGTAACCTTACTGTTCCTTTATGTAATCCTACTTGCCCCCAATACTCCATAAATATTATTTTATTGATTGCTAGATCCTAATACATATAACAGTATATGTTAGAAGTAACAAGTTTCTGGTGATAGTATCACAAAACAAATGTTCTCTGCAAGAACAAGATAGATTGCCCTGATGCCTCAATATTCACAGTCACTAAAATGATCAGGCACCAACTGTTAGAAGTCAAGTCAAGTGTAGATCTAATTATACCATAGGACTGAGGACCTAGATGAGAGGTAAGGGACATATACCCAAGTTTGATCCCTGCACCACATGTCATTTCTCACCTCCTTCCTGACCCCCTGCAGGCCTCAAAAATCTCTAGGGTGGCTTGAAAAGGACCTGGAACTGATGGGTCTGAGCAGTATCCTTGGGCTCTAGCATTAAACCACATATCCAGTTGGCTGATGATAATCAGAAATGTTTTTAGGTTTCCGAGACTCCTTGAGCACTGCCTGAGAGTCTCACCCATACAAATAAATACATCATAAGTGAACAGATGCACCTTATTGATGTTCTACTCAGAAAATCTCTATGTGAGAGAGACTTTGGCCTGAAAACTATTAATCAGAATATATCCCAGTGCTAGGATGAAGCTTCATGAGTCCCAGGATATGTTCCCCCACAATCTCCCCGATACACCTCAATGTCCCTTTTATGTTATCCAAAATGCCTGCACTTTTGAGTTCAGTTCATAAGAGTATATGCTAACACATTCAGTGTCTGAGCCAATCCAGGACGAGTGATATTTCGAATCACTGCATCGCATATGGTCCTACTTGTCTGCCAGGAGCAATTTCTGAGTGCAGAACCAGGAGTAAACCCCTGAGCGCCACTGGGTGTAGCCCCCAACCCCCGAAAAAGCATTCAGTGTCTGGAGGATATCAATAAATCAGTATCAATCCTCTGTTTTCCAAAATCGAGGTGACAATTCTTTTTCCTTTATGTTTATCAGGTTAAACTTGACATGAAAAATAATATGAGAAGCATCATGCCCAAATTAAAATATAACATGGAAACCTCATTCTGATATTCTTTCAGTGTAGGCCTCCTCCTTTTAGATATTTATGATGGATGTAGATTTATGATAATGTAGATTTAGGATTAGATGATAATTTTACTGTTACCTATTTGGAAAATGCTCTCAGTTTCTTCATTGTTAAGTTAATCTAATTGTCTAAATACACAATTTTTTTAAGGAATTAAGAAAATGCTTAAAATTTGTACAGCACTAGGTGTCTCATAGAGTACAAATGTCATTGCTAATATTGATTGCTTTGGAAAGTAGACATAAAGCTATTTCGCGATATTTTTCCTGATTTTTCATTTACCAAAAAGTAATCAAAATAATAAGTCACAGTTATTGTGTTATACCTCCCTCCCTCCCTCCCTCCCTCCCTCCCCCTCCCTCCCTCCCTCCCCCCTCCCTCCCTCCCTCCCTTCCTTCCTTCCTTCCTTCCTTCCTTCCTTCCTTCCTTCCTTCCTTCCTTCCTTCCTTCCTTCCTTCCTTCCTTCCTTCCTTCCTCCCTTCCTCCCTCCCTCCCTCCTTCCCTCCCTCCCTTCCTTCCTTTTCTTTATTCATTGACTGTGGAAACATTGACATTTATTATTTTTTCATTAAGACATATACCTTAATCTATGTGCAAACATTAAAGTTTATGCTAATACAGTAGTTTATATAATACATTAGGGAATTCACAACAGAGAAACAAGGGCAAGGTGAGTCTGATTTACAGATGCTATTGAAAGAAGCAATATGAATTTCAAAATAGCATATATTAAGATACTTCTCACCTAACCTTATCATCCCTGCTATATTTCCCCTGCCACATCATAGTTTAATTTTTTAGCTTTTATTTAGTTTTCAATCTTTTGTGATATTTTGATTTAATGATATTTGAATTTTTATTATTGTTTCATATATCTTAGGCAACTGTGTTAAATGAGATATACTAAGGTGGGGCCGGGCGGTGGCGCTAAAGGTAAGGTGCCTGCCTTGCCTGCGCTAGCCTTGGACGGACCGCGGTTCGATCCCCCGGTGTCCCATATGGTCCCACAAGCCAGGAGCAACTTCTGAGCACATAGCCAGGAGTAACCCCTGAGCGTTACCGGGTGTGGCCCAAAAACCAAAAAAAAAAAAAAAAAAAAAAAAAGAGATATACTAAGGTAATTCTAACCATTTCAACATGGCTCTCTCTTTTGGCTTAAGGAAAGCATGAACTCATGTTAAAATGAATCATGCTATGTTGTGTGTGTGTGTGTGTGTGTGTCCCTTATCATATAGAACTATTTAACATTCTGCAAAAATATTTTTACAAGCTTAGTTCCAGTTACAATAATTATGACAATAATTTTTCACACTCTGGCACCTATTAAATTAGCAACCAAGTCCTTTTCTTGAGCCATTATTCAAATGAATTCTGTCTGCATTTAAATTAATCTCAGGATCATAGATATTAACAATGGAAAAGGTACTTTATTAAAATACCTAGTTTCTTTCTTTTAGGGGAGAATTGTTTTTCCATAAAAATCTTTAATGTTTTGTTTAATCTATTTTAGACATCTGAGTAAGTGTTATTCTGATTCTGGGTGGTCATTTCATCAAATTCTTGGGGAAAATCTTTTTCATACTCCCAACCCAGAACATATATGGTATTCTGATTTTGTGTAAATTGCCAGTGCTCAAAGCTGCTAGGAATTAGGTGATACATTTTTCAAAGGCGTATGTGTGTGCTTGTACATGTACATTTGCATGTATGCTGTGTCAAGTTGAGAGAATGACAAAAAGAGGACATTTTTAAAAAGATGACATACTTTATTATATTTGCTATTTTACAACTGTTTGCTTTCATAATGCCCTGTGTGGCATGGAGATCTGAAAGGGAAAGCAGGCTAATCATTAAGCAAGAAAGACGTATCTTTAAAATATGTGACTGGAGCTGATAACAATTGAACAGTATTCATTTTTAAATGATGTCAGTTATCTAAAAGTTAATTGAAAATTCTGACTTAAGGTTATAATTTATTAAGCTTATGTGGCAGGGTTTTATTGGGGGTCACATCTGGTAGTGATCAGGACTTCTTACTGTCTCTATACTCAGGGATCATTGCTGAGAAACTCCAGGGTCCATATGGTGCCAGGAATGGAATCTGAGTTGTCAGCCTGCAAAGCAAATTTACACACTACAGCGATATTATCTCCCTGGACCCATGAATAATTTTTATCCCACTTAAAAATATTAAACACTGATTTACAAAGTTGCTTATAATAAAAGTTGTTTCATATATTAAATGTTCCAACACCAGTCTCACCACTATTGTGACCTTCCCTCCACATTCAATTTCCCATTCATCCCCTCAAGTCTTCCCCCTCACAAACAAGTTTACTTCACACTACTTGTTACAACAAAAAAGCTAATGGAATTATCAAAATTTAGATATTTTTATATACATTTTATTTTGCAATGGTGTTACTAAAGTGATTAAGGTTTGCTGGTTGAAACTTTTGTGTTAATATTTTCACTAATTGAATTCATTGGTTAAATACAATTTTCCTATCAAATATGCTGTACTCTTTCTGGATTGTTAGTTCTATAGTTCTGTAAAATATGGAGGAGTGGTTGTGTGGCAACGTATGTAGCCTCAGTCTCCTCTTATGACAACATGAGCCAGGAGCTATGGAGCTTGGCTATTTAGGAGGCTGTGACTGAGGTTCTGAGTGGCAGCTACTGGGTTTCTCTGGAAGGGAGGAAAATTTGCTCCATTTTGTGAAGGCCTCAGAGTTTTCAGCCTGAGATCAATTAACTTGGGACAAATTGTGGCTTGATTACTTTTCAAGATTAGTTGTAGAGCTGGGTTGTTTATATTTGGAGGAAATAAGGTGTGTTAATTTCTGGGCTTCTCTTGGGGACTCTATCTGCCTCCATCTGAGGATGGTTTTTTTTATAGTCACTAATTAGGAAATGAGTCTTACCATTCTAATGTCAGTTATTGAACTCAAATGTTCTTTATTTTTTAATTTATAAAATGAGATAAGTTCGAAACATGAGTCAAACACTTTGTAAATGTTAGGTCACAGCGAAAGTCAAAATCAGTTTATGATCTTATTACCATGCATTAATTATTCAAATTAAACTAGTTTAATAGACGACCAAGGAGGAACTGACAAGAGAAGTATGAAGAGCCCTATTTTCTGCAATAATTCGCAGACAAAAGGGAGGTTCAAAAGAGGAAGGTCCAGCTCACAACATGAAGCTCACCACCAAGAGTGATGAGAGCGGTTAGAGAAATAACAATATTGAGAACTATCATAACAATGTGAATGAATGAGGAAAGTAGAAATCCTGTCTAGAGTACAGGCTGGGGTGCGGTGGGTAGGAGGGAGATTTGGGACATTGGTGATGGGAATGTTGCACTGGTGAAGGGGGGGTGTTCTTTACATGACTGAAACCAAACTAAGAAAATGAGTACACTTCTTATCTCATTTTATAAATTAAAAAATAAAGAACATTTGAGTTCAATAAAACAATCAAGGATTTCTTGTACTAATGTTCTGATTCTTGAGCTGGATAGTGAATAGATGTCTATTCCATTTATCTTTTTGTCTGTCTAATTGGAATGTTACCACTAAATTATAAGGGAAGAAAAATAACTGACATTAGAATGGTAAGACTCATTTCCTAAGATCCAAACTAAGATCATATTTGTAATCAAGGTATTTAAATAAAGATATTAATAAAAAAAGAAAAAGGAGGCCTATTTTCTAATTGTCATGTAATATAAAGCATCAAAAGGTCTTTATTTATTACCCCTCTTTTGTGCTGTTTGAATCTCCATTTTGACATTAAGGGCATTTTTTAAATCCCTCTTGAATTAATATCGTTCTTCAGTGATAAAAAAAAATCATTAACACTCAATCTTCAATTGGTATAAAGGTTCTTATTTCCATTGAGACACAAACCCTGCCTCTTTAACATGTCCACCCATGGCTCCAACACTGAAGGGTCATACAAAATGTATTTAATCTCCTATAATAGCTCTTGAGACATTTGAACACACTTATCATACTAAACTCTCTTAGCTTTAATGCTGCAAGCACTCCCACTCCATTTGTTAAGCTACTTCATACTTTGCCA